>NC_069392.1:88217240-88267240 GCF_027475565.1 Acinonyx jubatus | reverse complement strand
AACAGAGACACAAATATACATATTGCATATATATGCAATACAAACATACATACAATACAGTATATATTGCACATATATATGCAATAGAATATACAAACAATATATATACATACTACATATATAGAGTGAGTATGTGTATATGAAATACACATAGTATCAAGAATAATGATATGTGTGTGTACATGTACACATACATAGTTCTGTGCGTATATACTATCAGAAAAAGACTAAAATGAATTGAGGAAAATATAACAAAATCTGAATAATTTTTCTTTTTTTCTTTTCCCTTTAGAGAGAGAGGGGCATAGAGAGAGAGAGTCTGAAGCAGGCTCCACATTCAGCATGGAGCCCAATGTGGGGCTCAATCCCACAACCCTGGAATCATGACCTGAGCTGAAATCAAGAGTCGAACGCGCAACTGAATGGGCCACCAAAGCACCACCCTTCTTTTTTTCTTTTATCTGAATAAAAATTTTTAATAGAGGAGAGATTATTTCTCAAAAATTTCATGGACGAATTAATATATTACTATTTCATAATAACTAAAGCTCAGAAATGGCACATGGCCTCATAAGGGAATGCTTATATTATACATTCAAAACCACAACAATGAAAAATAGTGTGTCTTGTATAATCATCAATACTTATTACAGCAAAAATATGAATATTGTAAAGAAATCATTTATCTCTATATAAGTAGCTCATCATATGCTAATTAGTAGAGACATTTCTCAGAGGAAACACTATAATCAAAAATTTTAGGGGCACCTGGGTGGCTCAGTCGGTTGGGCGTCCGACTTCAGCTCAGGTCATGATCTCACGGCTCGTGAGTTCGAGCCCCGCGTCGGGCTCTGTGCTGACAGCTCGGAGCCTGGAGCCGGTGTCAGATTCTGTGTCTCCCATCCTCTCTGCCCCTCCCCCCTCCCCTGTTCTGTCTCTCTCTCTCTCTCTCTCTCTCTCTCAAAAATAAACAAACATTTAAAAAAATTAGAATACCTGATAATCTTAAAACTTATTTAATCCAACACACTTATTTTAATATTGACAAAACAAACTTGAGGAGTTTCATATCCTTAAACTGCTAGATCGTAGCAGTACCCAGTTCTTTTGCCCCTTCATGTAGGACTCTTGCAGTCATAAAACACAGCCTGCTGGACCCTTTATCCCAGGAGGCGGACAATTCTGGTTTAAGACATTAAACCATTCAACTTGATCCAGTAAAGAAGCCAGACAGACTGAGGTGGGCTGGGCTCACTCACTCATCCACCAAACATTTATAGACCATCAAATAAATGACAGGTAATATGAAGAGGTCTGGAAATTAAATAATGAATAAATTCTGCCAGGAAGCCATGTGAAATTATCCAGTGGCTTCCCCATGATATCTAAACTCCTTATCACAATCTCTACGAACTGAGATAATGTAGGCCCTGATCACGTCTCCAATTTACACTAATTTCCTGCTTACCATGTATTAGCCACACTTTCCTTCTTCCTGTTCATAAAACTTGGAAGGTTTACATCTTTAATTTTTAGATAGGTCGGTAGGTAGGTGGGTAGGTGGTTGGGTGGATGGATGGATGGATGGATGGATGGATGGATGGATGAATAAACAGGAAGTTTAACAGCAGCATGGACAAGTAAGCCAACAATGACAACATGTGATGATAAGTAAAAGGATAAATGGTTTGGGGGACTAGAAAGAACAGGAAGTGCTCTTGAAGTTTATACTTAATGTTTAATGTTAAGATCAGAGGCCCATTAGGTTCTTTAAAACTTATGAAAAAGATTAAAATTTAAAAATCTACTGAAAAGGTCTAATTATGCAAAGGAGACGATTCTGGCCTGTGTCTCGAGACCTCTCTGGTCACGTGGACAAATGAGTGGAGAGGTGCGGGATCTAATGGAAAAGTAGAAGAATCACATAACCAAATGCATAAGAAATAAAATCTCCTTCTAAGCCCCTTGGTTCAATGAACAAAAGCTCCTCCATCTGTTAATTGGAAAACAGAAAGCTTTCTATGATCTACTCTATAAAACATGAAAGCCATAAAAGTATGCTCAGAAATCAGAGTATTTATGAATTGCCATAGACAATAGCTAGTGAGCTGGGGGCATTAATTGCAAACTCTCTGACAATTCAGATATGATAAGTCCTTCCAATCTAGTGGATAAAACATGTGAAAGCTTTTGACACATTCTCTTTTCCTTCTAAGGACAAAAATGGGCCTCGTCGGCAAGAACAAATACCAGTCGACACTCAACTACCTGCACTTGGAAACTAATCCCACCTTATTTTTCCCTTAGAGAATCACAATTGGGATTACATTCTGATATTAAAAATTTTGACCAATTAAAGTTGACCATGAAATTTGTATATAAGAAACAGAAATCGTATACATAACGCAAGACTAGGACATTTTAATGATTGTATTTCACATGTGACATACTCCTATCATCACATAAACCAAATGCAATGCCACAAGACCTTCAAAAAATTATTTGCAATTGATTTTTATAAGGTGTTGGCTATGATTTATAACCCACTCTTCAGAATGGATATCTTGGCTACTACCTTATATCCTATAATTTAGACAAGCATGTAAGCCAAGTTCACTTCTTTCTCTCCTATTCTGAATTTAAGATGTTTACCAATTATTTCAGAAACTCTGTATTAAGCAATCCCACTAAATTATAGAGTTCAGGAGATTAAATTACAAATGGAGAATGAAGTTATTCAGAAATAATACTACTATATTCAAAATACAAAATTTACATGAATTGTAAAATATTCATCTTATTAATAATTCCAGATGTTAGTCTAGATTTAACCTAGACATGTTAAAATTATCTTATTTTGCAATATTTAGCTGTGAACAGAGGAAAAAAACAACTATATAATTATGTATTCCCTTTCCTCAAAAATTATATATGCTCTCTTATACTTGTTTAATTCGAGGCTAAACATTTCAAAATTTATTCTAAAACAAAAATAAAATGCAGAACAAGCATGTGTGTGTGACCATAATTAGGTATATAGATGAACGTAGAGATTGTTCTAATGCTAAGAAAGTGCCATTTCCTATTCTCTAACACTGTAGGTCTGAATCCACCCTTTTGCTAAAAGCGTGTGCTGCACATATGACAGGCAGTGACCACGTTCTGCAGGCACCGCGATGTGGCCGGCACGGGTCTGAAGTGCGCACGCACCGACATCTGTTACGGATCATCTTCTGTCCCTTCTTGATAGACTGCTCTAAATTTTGTTCAAGATGGACTAATGTTTTTGACAACCTGTACAAGCCAAACATTTCAGCAAAATTTCCAAATTAATGCTGAGAGCACTTCGCAACGTTTTGTTCTGTATTGTTCACTCTTGCTGATTGTGTCCTAAATAATAAACTGTGGCCTCTGGCGATTTTTCTCAGAATGTTTATGATGAGAACTCATTCATCTAAATCTGCTGGCCAGTGGAATAAAATAAATCAAGAATTTCCCAAATATAACAATATTTGTGTTCAGTCGATAATTGATGACTGCAGCTGCGCTAATTAAAACCCATCTGAGCTTCATTAATCTTGGTCACCGGGACCAATTGCCATGCACCACACCTCGCGCAAAGCCCCGTGCCCTTGTGTTCGGGTCACACTCAGGTGGGCCTTACTCCTAAATTTTCTAGGATGACGTGAAATGTTTCAATTTGTTATGTATAATAAGCATAATATATAAGTAGGTGGCCATTCAGGGCAGATCTCTAATTGTCAGACTCTCAGTCGTGAAAGGAAGAGCCCTACGGTGTGATGACGGCACCAGGGCCTCACAGGTCATCCTTGCAGGCAGTGGGCACGCTTCCCAGGGGCAGGTGCACAATCTATATCTGAGAAGAAACACCATTTGCATAAGAAGTTCTGTTAAGAGATGACTGTGATGTTAAATTGGGTTTATAAGAATAATTATAAACATCTACTAAATGTTACTTTCTCTTCAAAATCTATCGTATTGGAGGTACCTAGTTTTTCATGCAAAGCAAAGAACACCGTAAGCAGTGGCAGACAGACACATGGAACCCTTATTGTGGCAACGGTCTTCACTGCCCTCTAAATTATTACCCAGAAATCGTCTGGATTCGAATCACTAACTTACTCAAGAAACCTTTACTGAGAGCCTAACGAAATGTATGGTTTCAGACACTCCGATGCATGCACTGATAACAGCAGTGGACAAAATCCACCACGTGTCTGCTCTCGGCCACAGGTTTTTGTCTCAGTGGGTGGAAGAGAGAATCAGTGAGTAAATACATAAAATGCCAAAAGGTGGGAAGTTCCCCGAAGAAAACTGAGCAGGGTAGGGGAACGGGATGGCAGTAGTGTTTATTGTTAGGCTGCGTGCTCAGGGAAGGTGGTTCTGACAGAACAACACAGGAGTAGACACCTCATGGAACTGAAGGCATCACCCTTTATTTGGACAGAAGTCAATAAAGAAAGTATGAATAATAAAGTTTTAGGCTCAGGCATATTTCTATAGTAAAAAATTTTTTATGTTCATTTATTTTGAGAGAGAGAGACAGAGTGCGAGCAGGGGAGGAACAGAGAGGGAGACACAGAATCCAAAGCAGGCTCCAGGCTCCCAGCTGTCAGCACAGAGCCCGATGCGGGGCTCGAACTCATGAACCCTGAGACCATGACCTGAGCTGAAGTCGGAGACAACTGACTGAGCCACTCGGGTGCCCCCATACTTATACATTTAACAAAGCCAAAATTTTCAAAGATTTCATACGTTAGACTCAGGTATTAGGTTCATCAACCCTCGAGTGGGGTACAGGTCCTGGAACACCGCCTTGTGGGGCAAAGGGGAGGGGGGAGAGTGAACCCCCTGGCCGGAACACAGACAGAAGTATGAATGGTATCTTGAACATCAACTGAAGAGTTAGTTACACAATAGGGTGTCAGATGTAACCAAGCTGAAGAGTCCTGAAAGAAACAAATCAAAGAAGAAGGGAGCTGGGTAACAATGAGATCTATCCTTGAAAAATAAGCAGTATTTATAAAATCTCTTGGCAAGTTTTGACTTAAACATTTAAAAAGTACGAATAAGATAGATTTGCACCTTTAAGAGGCAAAAGTGCTACATATCTGTGGTGTTCACTTTAAAAAAAAACTCACTAAAAAGTCCTTTTACTTCAACAAAATAGACTCTATCAAAGAAACAATGTACCATTTCACCTAATATCTATTCTATAGTTTCAATTATATTTTTATGAGTGTGGCTATTTTTTTTCCTTTAATTTTAACATAACAGTTGATGCCCAAAAGGTTTCCTTCTTTAATGATGAGCCTCTTTAGGAAGAAAAGTTACTTATTCATTAATAAAGTATGCCCAGAACAGTAAAAATGAAATCTGTTTTAACTGTTGGCTTATCTCATATTCACTGAAGGGACACCTGATGCCATACATACAACACACTCTTCGCTGTTTCACGGCTCGTGAACACACTGGGTCAAACAGTGTGATTTCTTTTTGGAAATCAGCACTGGTTTCCCCAGGAGCACAGGCTGCACTTGCAAAGACTGCAGGCCACCTCCACACCTGCTTGCTCAGGGCCACCTAGTTGGGATGTCTGCTGCCTGAGAAGGTGCCCAGTGGCATTTACGGATGTGCTAGAGACTTTGGAGGTGGGGGGGTCCTGGGGCCCATGGCACCTCTATTGTTTTGCTTTGCTTATTGCTGCAAAGGGAAAATCTTTTTTTTTTTTTTTAATTTTTTTAATGTTTATTGGCGGGGGGGGGGGGGGGGGGCAGAGGGTAAGGGGCAGACAGATAGGGAGATACAGAACTCAAAGCAAGCTCCAGGCTCTGAGAGCTGTCAGCAGAGCCTGACGTGGGGCTCAAAGTCACAAACTGTGAGTTCATGACCTAAGCCGAAGTCTGACACTTAACTGACTGAGCCACCCAGGCACCCCTGCAGAGGGAAAATCTTAATGAACAAATCCAACTCTTCCAAACGCCCCACCCCCCAAGGACAACTTGGCACCACCTCCCTACTCCCACCACCCTGCCCAGGAACATACACGCCTTCTCTCATGTAGACACTCTCAGAAACTTCCCACATAAGGTCTCATTTACTCCCCACACGCCCTTATAAGGTGGACACTCAGAGCTGAGCACCGCGAGCAGAAACACAAAAAGTAACCTGCCCAAAGTCACACAGCAAGTGTCACCACAGGAACCCACACAAAGTCGTAAGTGACTGCAGGCAAGCCTGTGTTGTGCCACTTGATGCAGAGCAGCAGATCACACAGAGTTTTTAAACGAGACTACACTGTGTGAGTCTGTGACGACCATCCAACATTCAAGCATACGTAACAGAACAAAGGTCCGTGTAGTCAGGAGAGGTGGCCCAGCGCGGAAGGAGCAAGAATGGAAACAGGTCTTCTAAATTGCAATCCGAGATCTTTCCACCTTAATGCAGTGGACAGGGGACACACTCCTCTATGCAGAGTATGCAATTTTAGGAGTAAGAGACAGAAAAAAGAGGTATTAGCCTTCTAGACTACTTTTGCTGATGTCTTTCTAATCATCACAGTCTAATGAGGTGGAGATACACAGCATAAAAATATACAGTACAGTTGCCCCTTGAACAACATGTGTTTGAACGGCATGGGTCCACTTACAGGCAGGTTGTATATATATGTATGTACACACACACACACACACACACACACAGTGTAGTACCGTAAATGTCTTTTCTCTTCCCTATGATTTTCTTAATAACATTTTCTTTTCTCCAGTTCACTTTCTTGTAAGAATACACTGTATGATACATGTAACATACAAAATCTATGTTACCTGATTATGTCACTGGTAAGGTTGGTTAAGGTTCTGGTCAACAGTGAACTACTAATAATCAGTTAAGTTTTTGAGGAGCCAAAAATTATACATGGATTTTCAACTGTGCCAGGGTAGGGGGTATCATCACCCCTAATCCCTACATTGTCAAGAGGTCAGCTCTATATTACCAAATTTACAGTTCTTTACTTTGTTACATTTACTGATGTTCTAGCTTCTATAAAACCTGAAGCAGAGAATACAATGTTCATTAAAACCACTGATTAAGCAGCTGAATTTGAGCTACTGGTAATGAGAGCGGGCACCACACATTTCCTGTCCTGAAGTATCTCGTGCTCACACACACCATCTAAACAAAGCCTCAGGTAGATTCCTTGTTTTCCACAGAGAAAGAACCTTCCCTGTTTTATCCACAACATTCATGTTACCAAAACCAACCAACAGCACTGCAAATACGAGCTACTGGCCACAGAGGCGAGGGGTGTACTAATCCACACAGCCCAGAGGAAATGGCAAACACTGGTGCCACCAAAACCAATTTAAAACCCATGGACAAATGATGATCACGAATGACACTTCCCTACAAAATAAGAGAGGCATCCTGCTGTCTTGTCCAAACTCTCTGGCCACAACCAACCTAGAAGCTTCCAGCTTTCCTGCACTTACTTGTTTCCTTTGTTAGTGACCTCAGATACAGGACTTTTCTTTCTTGCAGCTCAGGCTTTATTCTTTTACAACTTCCTCTAAAACGTTCTCTTTTTTGAAGTTTATTTATTTATTTTGGGAAAGAGAGAGAGAGCGTGCGCGCAAGAGAGAGAGCAGAAGGGGCAGAGAGAGAGAGAGAGAGAGAGAGAGAGAATCCCAAGCAGGACCCGCGATGTCAGTGCAGACCTGGACGCAGGGGCTCAAACCCACAAACCATGAGATCATGGCCTGAGCCAAAATCAAGAGTCGGATACTTAACTGACTGAGCCACCTAGGTGCCCCTCTCCTAAAACCTTCTAAGTTTTGTTGTTTTAATTTTCTTCAAAGAATTTCAAAACTGTCTAATTAAGCCTATAAATGACTGTGTTGTCTTTACTTCCAATAACTAATAAACTTCTTTTGAACTTGAAAATGTCATTATGCACCATGACAATGCACTGGTCAGCTCTTTTCCCTATTCTGCAATTCAGATCACTATTAAGTTTTCTTCCTGGTCTTCAGACATGTTTCTTTTTTTTTTTTTCATTTTTTAAAATTGTGTGCTTTACTTTTTTTATAAAAATCTGATATATACTTAATGTGAAAAATTCAAGCAATACAAAAGTGTATCAAGTAAAAAGTCATCTCCTTTCTCCTTAGAGTCATCCCAGTCTTCAGAGGTGATCATTATTTACAGTTTGGTGTCTATAGCCTTTTAGACTTTTTCTGTACATATATAAGTGTATGTATTTTTTTTTCAGACATGTTTCAAGAAAACAGGTTAAGTTCACAAAACGACTTTCATTGGTGAAAAAATCCCCTAGGAGTTCAGGACTGTAAAACTCTAACATATACACATTTTGAAGCAAATTTCTACAAATTAATGGATGTATGACTATAAAAAGATATAGCACCTGTAAACTGAAGAGTTTCTTCCTCAAAAGTCTAGTTAAGAAAAACAAAACAACAACAAAAAAATCAGCACAAACACACAAAAAAGCCCAAAGCCCTAAGGAAAGGGAGAAATAACAAGAAACAAAAGATTGCCAGTCTGAAAGAAGGATAAAAACAGGTTTTTCTGAGGAGCAATATGGCTTCCTTATCTTTTCCTGCATTTAATAAATGTCATACAATAAAGATGATTATTTTAAAATAGAGCCCCCCCCCCTTTTTTTTTCTTTAAATTAAGAGGCATCACACCGGGAGAATCCTTTCAATGACTGGAAAAAAAATATGGTCACACAATGCAATTTGCTGACAGCAGGCACACACAATACATGTTGTCAACTTTCCCCTTCATTAACCACATGACAAAGCTCTGTTAGAAGTACAAGGGGAGGCTTCAGGAGGAGTTGCTTCCAGCTGCATTTCCACTGGCAGTTTCTTCCTCATTTTTGTCAAGACAGAAAGGATGATTAAAAAAAAAAAAAAAAGTCTTCAGTGGGGGGCAGGGGAAGGCAAACCAACAGGATTTTCCACTCTTAGTGAAAATCATGGAAACCTGGAGACTTGTGAGTTCTAAGCTCAGGGTTTCTGAAGTTAAGAATTCAAGGAGTTGGGGCACCTGGGTGGCTCAGTCGGTGAGGCATCCGACTCTGGGTTTCAGCTCAGGTCATGATCTTATTGTTTGTGGGTCTGAGCCAAGTACCGGGCTCTGTGCTGGCAGTGTGGAGCCTGCTTGGGATATCCTCTCTCTCTCTCTCTCTCTCTCTCTCTCTCTCTCTCTCTCTCTCTCAGTGCTCCTCCCCCACTAGCCCTGTCTCAGTTTCTCTCAAAATAAATTAACTTAAAAAAAAAAAAAAGAATTCAAAGATTACACTTTTGAAGCAGGAAAAGGTCTCAGAGCAAAGGATGTGAGGCCAGGTATTTTTCAACTAAAGCCCAAAGAGAAAAATACACAGACACAGAGGATGACAGCAGAGAAGTGTCACGTAACTACCAACGATTCCGGAATTGTGATTTCTGGTGAGTCTTGCCATATACATAAGTAGGTAAGTATCCATGTATGGATATCTCCTGCAAAATCTCATTCCTCAATGGTTATGCTAAAGGATTGTGATGCAAACCATCATTTTTCTGTTTGGGGCTACATCGTTTACTTTTTCCAATGAAAGAATACAGAAAATTAAGTATAAATGTAATTTGATTTCTATGAACCCCATACCTCTCCCAATAAAGCATCCGAGAAGATTATTCAAAAAGTCTGATATTACAAACAGAAAAACTTCATGGAAACTACTTCCAAAAACAAAGTCATTTTCATATTTTCTAGAGGTGTTCAATATTTAAAGGAAAATTTTGATGCCTTCTAGAAAGGTTTAACCGCTACATACACTCGAACATTGTAAAGAAGGATTTATTACCGCCACACCTACCAACATTCCACCTAAATGGGGGCTACTTTATGGTGTTAGGTTATTACTATATATAAAATTACTGAAGATCCAGATTCTTTGGAAATACTCGTACATTTTCCCCCAATTTATAAGATGGTAATAGGACTTTTTTAAACATTCACTTTTCCTCCTGACTCACTTAGCACCTCTCAAAAATAAGTTTTAGGGATTCATGAAGTTCATTAGATAATTTCCTAAACACCATAAATTACACACAAGACCATCACGCTGATATGCATTTACTCAAATTTTCAAGGAATTAGTTTACTTAGATTTTGGGCGGCTACATTTAGTAGTTCCTCCAGTCTGGGACCTCATTTCCAAGTGTGTGGGTTTGGTCTCCTGTTTAGAAACCAATTTTAAACATCACCTTGGTAGTACAACTTCCTCTAAAATTAATTTCATTAATTTTACTTCTTTCCTCACTTATAAATGAATTTACTTATATTCTGGTATTACTTATTTTTCTAATATACTTGTAAAACGGTTCTCAATTCAAGAACTGAATTAAGTCAGACTGTTTGGTTTAGTCTCTTTCTTGTAGAACGTCAATGTAATATTTTAGAACTTTCTTCAAATAGTTTAAGATTCACTTAAACTTCTCATTATAATACCATGATTTCCTTTTGTTGTTGAAAAGACTTAGAAATACAATAAACTTCTAATGATTTTCTCATTTTTTTGAATGTCAGCAAAAAACAAACAAAAGGAAACAATTAAGAAATAAAAGGAATTAAGGGAAAATACAAAGTATTCTTTGTTTCATATGACTCACTCTATCAACAATCCTTACTATAATGAACCAAAAAAGGGAAGCTATCCCCCTATTGTATAATGAAAACCATGATTTTTATAGTCGTTTTCCAAATCAAAAAGCTGAAGGAACTAGTTCTTGCTCTCTCCTTACTCCTGGTTTTGAGTAAGTAAAACGCATCTCCTTGTAGACTATCTGGAAAATAAACGAACACGGCTGATTGGTTCCATACACATTGACGACAGCGTGAACACCGGGAGCAGAGCTGAGCATCACCATCCTTTTAAAGGCTCTTGAATTCTTTTCAGTTACCAGAAACTTTAAGTTACAAGGAAGAGATTTAAGGTTGACTAAAAGTTAGTAACATTTCTCCCCTCTCAGGGATCTCTTTTGCCCTTCTTGTCGCCTTCTGAGCCTGGCCCCCTGAAGGCAGTACAGCGTCCTGTTCTCTTTATGTGGGTCACAGATGGCCTGAGCCACATGCTTTACTCCGGAATCATCAATCAGGATCACTTGGCTGTTCTTCCTTCTGGTATTTCACTTTCAGAACTCACTTTTCAATCATTAGTTGTGAGACTACCTGCCCTTAGCTGCTTCTTAGCCACATCTCCCTTCGATTTATTTAGGGCAGACCATCAAGGGTTAGTTGAACTCTGAACATCTTTTACTGGCTAACTTTCAGAACTGCCTCTGGGTACACATTCTGGGCCCTTTCAGATTCCTTCCGAATGAGGATCTTAGTTTTTTTTTTCTCATACTTTCCCATTCTGACAGTTGTAAACATAGGGCTCTATATCTGTAGTTTTAAAGACATAACGTTTGAATAAATTGGAAATTTTTGAAAAACTATCAGATTTTGTCTTCAGTACTTCTCGTAAGACGTACTACCGTTACATAACACATATATAACGTGCGTGCGTCTTTTTGAAACATGTGCTGACTATAAGCAGTAAGTGAACATACAACTCCAAAAGCCACTGTAAGATAAGCATATAGATGAATATTAAACGTACCATCCAAACGAATTTGGTCACTTCTCATAAATATTTGTCTGTGTTAATGATACGAACACATGTTACATGGAGAGGAACAAGAAACCATCTGTGGCCTAAAGAGCCCAGGGTCCAGTGAGAAACGACATCCTCCAGCAGAGGGTGACGCTCTCACACGGGAGCACTCAGCATGTGGAGAGGGGACACTGCGTCCACCTGTGGAAAGTCGGGGAAGGCTTCTGAGAAGCACACCTGGAAGATGGGCCCGGGTTAGTCCTGCGAGAAGGGAGGCAAAAGCAAGCCAGGGCCAGGGAGGTAGAAGAAACCAAGGGGGTGGCTGCGGCAAACGGGGAGGGGACCAAAGGAGTCAGAGGGAAGACTGACAGGGAAACAGGTCAGATCACAAAAGCTCTTTGGACCCGCGCTTGGGAGGAGAAGGTCCTGAAGAGGGTCCTGGTTTAAGTTAATTTTCCTGAAATTTGACACTTCTACCTGCATATTTAAGACCTTACAGATCTGTTCCCGAATGATATTTAACATGTAAGCTAAATGGCATCTCTCACAGAAGACGACATTAGCATCGTTGCCAGGCATTCACTAGTCTGGGACTGAGAGTGAAAGCAAATGGGAAAACGAGGCACACCCCTTCGAGGAGCTGCTGTCACCCTGTAAGGTGAGGTCTGCACTATTAAACTGTTCTAGCACAGACCTAGGCAGTGGAAAAGAAAACAACAACAACAACAACAACAACATCTAAGAAAGATTTTGGGATTCTTTGAGCATAACCTCATCCGCTCCACTGTAGATCTAAGGTTTTAGAGACTGAATAAAGCACAGTATTAAAAGAAATCAGCTTCCGTAGCTAAGGGCATATGAACACCGTGAACAACAGAACTCCTCCTCTGGGCTGCTGTGGTCTGTAAAACACCGCGAGTCATTACTTTTAAACAAATAACAAGTAATGGTGGATGGGTACGGTGTACCTTTGCTCATTTTCTTGTCTCTGTTGGAAATTAAGAGAATCAAGTTTGTGTTGAAGTGAAAACTACACAGTTTTCATTCTGAACCCCATGTAAGCTTGATCTGATAAAGTTGACTGACAGTTTCGAGTTAGTATTTTTCATTTATGTAACTCTTTGGTTTACTCCAACTGAGGGTTAATTTCTACCAAGGATGAAGCAGCAAGTGCTCAAAAAAGTGATAATTCAATTACTACAACAACAAAAATATTATAAAACACACAAGCCTGACATAGTCACTCATCAACAGGTGATTTTTTAAGCATCACCCACCATGTCTCAGCTCCATGGACAGACAGGGGGAAGCACTTTTGTATCTGAGGACCCATGAAGAGTCAGGATGGGATTGTCCTAATGAATACAAAGAACAATTTATGTGAGAGAAGCAGAGAGTTCCTGAAATAGTGCATTTACCAGGTCAAAGTAAATGGAAATAAGTCACACTAAAAAAATTCACTAGAAAAATCTTGAGGGGCTTAAAGAAAGTCACTGTTTTTCAAGAGATAGCCAAATGGTACAAAGAGGAAAAATACAAGTCTAGAAGGAAAAATTGCTGGAAGCACCAAAATGGACAATATCACTGCTGCATTAAATGTCACAAATCGTTATGAGAGAGATTTAAATGCATCAGTAAATGAGAATTTTAAAATGCTGGACATAGTACTTTTTTATATAAGCAAATACAAAACAATGTATTTCAAATATGAAAAAGCACATGTAACAATGTTCTAATGGAGTTTTGAAGAGGCTGTAAATTTATGGGCCAATACAGAGAAAATGAAATTGGTTACTGAATTAGATTCACGATACCTGTATTAGACACCTGTCATTTCTAACACATTTGCTAGGTGGCACAGGCAATTCAACAATGAATAAAATAATCTAAGATTTCAAAGAGCTGACAATTTAGTATACAATATAGAGAAGAAATACCTTTACCAACCAACTTTTTCAAAAAATATTAAATGCATCAATGTCTGAATGAAACGACACAACGATTAAAGAACTCTAATTCCTAAAACATCAGGCTATAGAGAATAAAAATTATGAATTTTTCCCAGACATGTAATAAAAACCTATAATCCAGAGGCTAAATTTTCATGGTTAGAAAAACAATGTTCATGCAGCTCCTGGGTGGCTCAGTCAGTGAAACACCTGACTCTTGATTTTGGCTCAGGTCATGATCCCAGAGCCGTGGGATCAAGCCCCATATCAGACTCCATGCAGAGTGTGGAGCCTGTTTAGGATTCTCTCTTTCTCTGCCCCTCCCCACTCACTCACTCTCTCAAGATAAACATAAAAAAAAAAAAAAAAAAGAAGAAAGAAAAACGATGTTCACAATTATAGAACGATAACCACAGCAACAGGGTACAAACTTACTCATGAGATAGTATGAAGAACTCAGCTTCCATTGAACCTGATATTTTTAAGTGACATGTTGGGTACTTGAATCTGAAAGTAGCCAGGAAGAATGCCTACACCTCTTTTTTAATGAGTTTCATCAGCAAATTTCCCCCAAATCTATGCACATTGGCCCAAATACATCAATGCTGCTTAGAAAATAATCTTCCTTTCTTTTTTAGTATCTAGTATAAAGCATTGAAATGATTCTAAAATTACCATCATTAGCCCTGACCTTTCAATTCATTTACACATTGAGGGACTTCTATGACTCAGGCACTATTATAGGCACTTGGGTGGACACAGAGACAAGAAATAGGAAAAATAAATACATAAATTATACTTTTATACAATTATTATTTCAAACTCCCAAAATGATGCCAACCAGTTCACAAAATTCATTAAAATTTCACAATCTGTCTAGTAAGAGCTGGCCCCAACATACTGAAACCCAAGACATGTGGTGAGAAAGATCCAGACAGTACAAAAGCACAGAGGCGCGGGGGCGGGGGCGGGTAATGCCTTGTACTGGTAACGAGACCAGTACACTGGGCCAGAATGCAAGACAGTAACAGTGGCCAGAGGTCGGACCTCAGAGGTAACAACAGAAGTCTGATTGAAATTAGGCACCAGGATAGGGTGCTGTGCAAAGGAATGGTGTGCCCTGACTTTTAGCAAGAATGTGTTTGCATGCGGAGAACAAATGCATGAGGGAAGAAGGAATCAGAGAGATCTTAGAGCAATTCAGACATGAGATGATGGTACATTCGGCCAAGATTTGGGGAAGGAAGTGATGAGAAGTGATCGGATTCTGAATATATTTTGAATTTCACGGACAGGATGTGGGATGTGAGAGAGGGAGGTCCAGGATGATGCCACGGCGTACGGCCCACAATAAACAGAAGGGTGCAGTTTTCACGAACCAAGATACAGAAGTCTACAATGGAATCACTTGGGGAGGGGGGCTTGAGGTGAGATGAATCACTCTGTTTCCTTAGGTTAAATTTGAGATGTCTATTAGACACACAAGTGAAAAGACAAATTCAATAGATGAAAATACAAGTATGCAGTTCAGGAGCAAGGTCTGGGCTGAAGAAACAAACCTGTGACTCACTGGCCCATAAATACTAATTATAGCCACAACACTGGATGGGATCCCCAAAGGAACAGTACAAATACAGAAGAGGCAAGGACCAAGGTCTGCACCCCCTTCATCATTTAGAGTTTGGAGAGAAGGGACGGGATCCACAAAACAGACAGATAAGGAACAGACAGGTAAGGGACAAGAAAAGACCATGAAAGTGTAGTGTCCTAAAAGCCATGTGAAGAAGTACAGTGAAGAACAGAGTCAAGCCAAAGTATTAGATTTTCAACTTCCTGCTGTGCAGTTGTAAAATAAGAACACTGGTCTGGAATCTCAGATCCCCCCCCGTGATACGCGTAGGTAGGTGATCTTCAGTTGAGTATTAAACATCCCCACATTCAATTTTCATAAAATTTGTTCGTTCAGGAACACACTCCTCCCTCCCTTCCCCATGTCTACTTACTCATTTATACCTTCTAGAGTGTTTTCTGTTTCCTGGGTGCCCCTGGTGTCCACGAGGACATGTCAGTCACTGCCATGACTCGTGTCATTATCTCCTCCACCTTTCTTACTGCCCAGTTTATTGCTAGTTCCCATACTTTCTGATAAAGCCTTCATAAATGTGCCTTTCAATACACACTCATAACTACACACAGAGTTTTTAGATAGTAGGAGTAGGAGTACCTATCTACACTGCTTAATAACCAGAAATATATTTTCCTATGGATGACAGTCAGTTCTATGCATCAAGTTGGCAAGGCTCTCCCAGGTCATTCAATCAACCACTAAGCTTGGTGTCTTTGTGAAAGTATTCTGTAGATGTGGTAAGATCTAAATTCTGTTGACTTCAAGTAAAGATTACTATAGCAGACCTTTGAACAACGTGGGTTTGAAGTGCATGGGTGCCTTTCTACACGAAGTTTTTTTTATAAATACAGTATACTACTGTAAATGTATTTTTGTTCCTTATGGTTCTGTTTAATAACATTTCTTGTCTTTGGCTCACTTTACTGTAGGAATACAGTCTACAATTCACAAGACATAAAAATGCGTTAATCAATGGTTTATGTTATCGGTAAGGCTTCTGGTCAATAGTAGGTTGCTAACAGTTAAGTTTGGGGGGAGTCAAAGGATTTTTGACTGTGTGGGGGTTCAGTGCCCCTAACCCTGTGCTGTTCGAAGGTCAACAGTATATACATATGTTATTAGCTCTGTTTCTTGGGGAGACCCCAGATGAATACACTATGCTCCAATGGTAAATATTCTAACAATTTTGCATGGGCAACGATAGCTGTTTTCCCTGCCAATACAGATATGTCCTGATGAAATTATCATATAAATATGTTAACAGAATCCAGTCTACAACTAACCCTGAATTACATTTATCAGCATGATACAGAACAGTACAAATACATCGAGTCCACAGTGAACTCTCCTGGTTATTTTCATTGCAAGTTTTTATGTGCTTCCTTAAGAATTAAAAACAGCTGCTTTAAAAAAAAAAAAAAAAAGGAAAACAAACTTTAACTTTGTCTACCTTCCCTCCAAAGTCCATCATTAGAGAATTTACTTAGGACATTGTCAGAGAATGTAACAAAACCAGAAACAGAAATGTGGAAACGGTGAACCAGCTACAAACAGTTAACAACTCCTAGATAGTCAAGAGCAGGGGAAAAAAAGATTACTGATGGCTGTGAAATCACTGATAAAAGTATCTTAGAAAAGATGCACATTCTAAAATCAGACAAATGTCTGAAACCAAAAATGTAGTTTAAACCAATCAAATAACCCGACACGTACTTACCTGACTCCCAGACGAAGAAACACCCGTGTCTTGTAAGTACTGTGGAATAAACTATTCACAAGCTTAGAATCTACATTAATGCGCCATGCCAATTACTTTGAATTAAAATAACTAGAACAAAGCAATGTAAAGCAACCTTTAATAAGATAAAACAAAGCACGTGCATTTAAAAAACGCCCCACCAGTGAGTCTCTGGTCATGAATGTGAAAACAATTAGGCTATAAATCTTCGTAGAAAGAACTTTCAACATTGTTGTTCAGGTTAGAATGCAAACATTAAAAGTGAGGTGGGGGGAGGAAGAAAAACGATCCCCGTGCCATAAAAGCAAACTGTCTGGTAAGTAGCAAGGCTCACTCAAAGCTTCGCATGCAGGCAAGCTCAGTGCCAGCTGAGGAACCTGAACAGATTCCAACAGTATGCGAGCTGCGCAAACCACTCAGGTCGTTGGCGACAACTGTAGGAATCACTGCTTGATATGGAAAAGTGGCATTTTTTAATAGGGCCACCTAGGCTCCTATCTTCACAAACAAAATAACATCCTTGGGATGGCAGATGGAATGAAGCAGAGAAAGGGGGCACGTATTTTAAGGAGCACCTGGGAAGAGAGGGAGCAGGGCAGGACTGCATCTGTTTGAGTGTTTAGAAAGAATGGGGTTACAAATCCAACAAATACAAAGAGAGTCGTCAATAAGAGTAATCGCCTGAAGAAAAAGTAACACGGGTGAAAAACCAGCATGGACAATAAAAGGAAATACAGACCCAAAACAGCAAGATTTAAAGCAGTGATCCTGGGAATTACCAAAGTTAGCTGTCCCTATTTTACGGGGGCTGTTTTGTGGGGCAAGGAAAGCAAAAATAAGGCCAGAATACATAAAGATGCCTACAAAATATCAAGTGTATAGTTGAATACAACTATAATGTTGAGACGGATTTTTTTAAATAAAAGATTCAAAGAGGAAAAATTGAATGAAATTTTAAAACTCGGTAAGGTCAAACAAGGATCTGAAGAACAATGACAAATATCGAGAGGTAAAATGTAACAATCAAAACACACAAGATTAAAATGAGCAAAAGCTTAGAAACCATCAAGTTTCTACAAATGGCAGGACGATATTTTAATTGACTGTACAATATTAAGGCAAATCTCAAGGCACAGTAGAATCTTTCCTTGCAATGTTATGCTTAACAAGTTTACTCAGGATCTCATACAGTCAAAGAAGGGGCAAAGTGTCTAGTTAATTATTTAGTGCAAAAAAGCATGTGTGAGGAGATGGCTTTATGTTTGATTTTGACAACAAATATGTTTAGAAATATAAATCTAACGTAATGCAATAAAAGGGTAAGGTATGCCCTGCTTTCTAAAACTCCCTCCACTCTAGCACAAATACGCAGGTTTTAATAATACATATCTTAGTAAAGTGCACCTGAGCCTTTAAATCTGGACATGTTCCCAAGTGTAGAATTAACAGCTTCATGACTGGACTAGAAGAACACACTTGTTCCCTTTCACATAACATTTTTACTCTCCTTCGTATTTTCCACATACTGAGCCATACTTCTTCAAAGAAAATAATGAGTTTCCTTAAGAAATCATATTTAAAGTTACACAAAGAAAAAATAAAATGCAAAGAAAAAATTCAGTATGCCCTTCAAGAAAAATAAATGTTAGAATTTCTTTTTTTTTTTTTAATCTGTGCTTTTTTTTTTTAATGTTTATTTTTGAGAGAGAGAGACAGAGCTTGAGTGGGGGAGGAGCAGAGAGACAGGAAGACACAGAATCCAAAGCAGGGTCCAGGCTCTGAGCTGTCAGCGCAGAGCCCGACATGGGGCTCAAACCCACGAACCGTGAGATCATGACCTGAGCTGAAGTCGGACGCTTAACCGACTGAGCCCCCCAGGTGCCCCTAGAATTTTTAGTATTAAAAAAATCAACAACTTTCAACCTACATTATTCTTAGCATCCTGACAAGGAACACCTTTTGAAGTATTAAAAGGGATCGATAGCAAACTTAAATAGCTTTAATTTAACAATAACAGGCAAAATGCAAGATATCAGTGTATTACCTACACTGACAGGCATTACAGTTGCACTAGAACCAATACTGGATTTTTTTAAAAACTAAGATTCACTGAATGATCTATATCTAAGTAATCTGCATGTAAGGCTCTCTACATTTCCATTCTTTAGAATGAAAATATACTCGTAGGTTTATATCACGGCCATGCTATCTACACTCTTGAAAGGTAGTAAACCCCAAAAAAGAATACTCAATTTACCCTTGAACAACACCAGGGTTAGGGGTACCAACCCCTCCCCACACACAGTTGAAAATCTGCATGTAACTTCTGATCCCACAAAAACCTAACTACTAACAGTCTCCTGCTGACCAGAAGCCTTACTGATAACAGAAACAGTTGACCACCACATATCTTTTCTGTTTTATATACTGTATTCCTACAATAAAGTAAGGTAAGAAAATGTTATTAAGAAAATCATAAGGAGGGCGCTTGGGTGGCTCAGTCGGTTGAGTGTCTGACTTCAGCTCAGGTCATGATCTTGTTGGTTCGTGAGTATGAGCCCCACGGGGCTTGCTCCTGTCAGCGCAGAGCCTGCTTCGGATCCTCAATCCCTCTCTCTCTGCCCCTCCCCTGCACGCTCGTGCTCTCTCTCTCTCTCTCTCTCAAAAATGAATAAACATTAAAAAAAATATATCAAAAGGACAAGAAAAGACATTAATAGCACTGTACTAAAATAATCCACATGTAAGTGGACCTGTGCAGTTCAAACCTGTATTGTTCAAAGGACAACTGTACTATAAAGCTTATTTTACTTCAATGAAAAGGATAAAACCTGCTTCAAAAGTAAAATGTCTGCATATGTCCATATACTAACTTCCCTCTACTGACAATTTACCAGATCCGCACGTGTGAATAGACACCACAGGTATTTAACTGCAGGCTTTCGCCTCTGATTACACGTTAAGGATATATGGAAACAAGACGCCTTTTGGGGTCTACTGCTCAATCACTATCCTCTAGAAAATCCTCTCTTTGGAAGGGAGGTTCTAAATCTGCTTTCAAAGAATCTTTTGGAGTAGCATGTTTCTACCTCAGGATGGTACAAACCAGGGAAGTTGTTACAGAAACTTCACCTGTGGGTGAAGGAGAAGCCATGCCCCAGCAGGTACAGGAAGACAGCTACAGAGAAATAAACTGCTGCTGTTCCTGGATTTAGACAGAGCGTATATGCTAACTATTTGGATTAATATCCAGTGTGGCTGAATTCATCAAATGTGGTCAGACAATAACAGCAGGACACGGCCGACTTCAGGAAAAGTGCCTACGGAACAGAAGACCCCTTGATGGTTAAGTGATGAGCTGCGAATGGTCACAGGACTTCAAGGCCAAACAGTAACTGTTACTAGACGTCAGGGCACAGATCTCCAGAAGCGGAAAGTAGTTCTCGAACTGTACTCTGCTTAAGAACTCTTGGAAAACTTGCCAAGAACAGACATGGCAGAGAGGTCTACCTGATGCAGTCAGGGAAGACAGGGGTCATCCACTGCTTTCAGTGATGGCCTCCAGCGACTCTGACGGGGGGGCCAGGAGCACCTTTCGACTCGCACCACTGTCAAGGGTCTTGAGAGTAAAAGGGGGAGGGCTAGAGAGAAAGGCCATCGCTGCGGTGTCAGGGGACCAGATACACGCAGTTACCACGCCCTGTGCTCTGTTGGAAGAGACAGGAGTGAGACACAGATCAGACGGGTGAGGGCGTCTATTAAAACCGTACATAGTAAGGAAGACTGTCGTATAGGTGCTGAGCGTCAAGACGAACGACACAACGCTAAGAGGGGTCAGCTAGTGAGACAAGTCTTGATCTAAAGGTGAAAGCCAGGAACACAGGCACAAACAAGAACCCTCCAAGCAGAAGAACTCCGTGACCTGGTGGCAGAAGAGACGGTTCCCACCTGCACACAGGGACAAGCACCCGTGACAAGGACGGTGCATGGGTTCGTGAGCTGCTCAGGAGTCAGTGTCAGAAAAAAAGCTGACTTCGCACGGCTGGGTCCTTTTCACTCATACAAGCGGATTCTGGACTACAGAAACGGGAGACTTGGCGAGATTCTAGATGGAGAACGGTGGCCTGAATGAGGAGCTGTTGGCATTTATAAGTCTTTCGTCAGTTGTAGGTTCTAACAGAAAAATATTCTGGGTGACAGCCAAAAGGAGTCCAGGTGGGGGAATAAACAGTTCTTAAGGGAGGCCCCCGACAGGGTCCTGGGATCCCGGACGAAGAGCTGAGGGCAAAGACGGGCCGCAGCCGATGGGCGCAGATAGGCACCTGCGAGCTCCACGCAAGTCACAGCGCCTGGCACGGTCGGGCTGGCCCTCGTACACTCTCGAGAGAGGACACTTATCTTCACTACAACTCTGCCCGTTTTCCACCACTCAGGGAGGCTGTGGAAGCTCGCACGGCGGCCGGAGGCGGGCAGCAGTGAGCCGGGCAGGGCCAGCAGGGCACCGGGGATCCCTCCCGCAACGGACCCACGGAGCCGCCTCCGGAGGACCCGCTGGCGACACCGAGACCTCAGCAGGTGGTGGCGGAGTCCAGTGTGACGCGGACAGAAAGAAGGGAGTCCTGAGGGAGGCTTCAAGCTGGCAAATAAGGGGCCACCGTTCCGTTCCCCGGAAGGAAGGCGAGAGGCAGGGTGGGCGTCCCAACTGAAAAGATGCCGAAGCACGGGAGGCTGTCGGTCCGTAAACTTCTACACTCAAAGCCTCCTGGTAAGTGCCCATGACTACGGATGTATCCCCTCCAGTTTTGAAGCCGCTCTTTCCTTCCCTCCATTTCAAACTTCTGAAACAACCTCTAATGCACTACTGGGTCCCACTGAGATCCCAGAAAGGCCCACGTTACCACGCACCAATTTCCTGCTCCAGGTTTTCCCACACCGGTGCCTGAGCCCAGAACTCCCCTTCCCCGCTCTTGCACAAACCGTGCTGTAATTCAGCCGCAACGAGACTCCTCTAACATGATGTGATCTGAACTCCCATCCAGTACGTCGTTACTTTTGTGCAGACAGCACCTGTTCCCCAGAATGTCAGCTTCCTGACGGTGCGGCCTGTGTCATTCTCACTCTACAGTTTTATTTCCTAATGGGACTGGCACCGTGCTGAGCAGCAGAGTAACTGAATATTGGTTGAATAAATTCATAAGTTCCTCCTCTTGCTTAAAAATCTAGGTCTCTCAGGCCACCTCCAGACACATTTTTCTCTCTTTTCCAAAACTCAAACACCACTACCCCTTGGTTCGAGATACAGACACGTTTACTCAAAATTTTCCTTCTGCCAGGAATTCACTTCCTTTATCCTGAACAAATAAAATCCTAGACCTAAGTGAAGTCGTCCAAATGCTTGGGAGCGGCAGTCCTGTCCCCTACTCCACCACCACGGGCACTGTCTTTACTGTATCATGGTCCCTGCCACACCATCACAGAACTATGATGAGTCACGCACGTTTCGGTCTAAAGGGTAAAACCCACACGAGCCAGGGGCCAGTTTAGCCCACCACACATCTTGCTACAACAGGTGGCTGACGCGGGACACGGCGTCACAGGGTGGCCCAGGCAATGCTTAGCGAAGGGACTGCCTTCCCTTTAACAGGGAGGAAGTGGGGGTGGTGAGTGTGCCGGTCCCGCCGTGACCACGAGGTCAGATGCAGGCAGGGGACGCGGGGCTGCGAAGGTGAGCTCTGAACAGTCAGGGTTTGCTCTGGTAGCTGTTTCCAGATCAGGAAAGAGACTGTGAGCCAGAAGGAGTCCTAAGCTGCCTCCCACAGAGGCTGTGCAAATGGGCAAGGGCTGAAGACTGCTCCCAGAAGAGGCCCCCCCAGGCTAACACAGTCTACAGAAGGGGTGATTCATGTCTTTTCTGCACTAACAGAAGAAGAAGAAAAGATCGACAGGAGTCATCACCCCTAAGCCGGCAGGGTTATGGTCAGGAATCTAAAAGCTGAAGCAAATGTTGTTTTTTTTTGTTTTTTGGTTTTTTTTTTTTAAAGGCAAAAACCCATGTTCATTCCTAAGACCAGCCAAAGCCAAAGTCACACTGGTCAACTGTCAACTCCAGAAGGTGCCTCACAGTAAAAAGGGAACTTGTTGTGAGCCCTGCAAGCTAAGCACCTATTTTCAGTATTTGTGACGTCTGAAAAGAGTTGAGTAGTGTTTTTTATCCGTACGCCCCTGTTACCCTGCCCCTGTAGTCTGGCCTGTGAGAAAGAATGGTGTCACTTTTATGTTGATGTACAAGACCATCAACTATATCTGAGTGGCTCTGTCTTGTCCAGAAGTATTCTTTATTTCTTAGTTCTATGTAAATATGAAACATATCTTCCTGATAAGACAAAGACAAAGCAAAAACCTTCTGAAGGTGACACTGTTACTGCAGTCAAGGGTCATTTCTAGATAGAAATGCCAACACACAGAATACGCTAGACAGCATAGCTTTGATAGAGGTTCTCAAGGACCTCTATCCTAAAACTCTCCCAACTGGTGTTCAGACGTGTGAACAGGTACCAAAAAAACAAAATAAAAACAAAAACAGAGTAAGAGGTTTCTTTCTACCCAAACCATTCCATTTATCCAGGCATAAAGTAGCCCAGAAACGAACAAATGGGATCACACCCATGGCAAGGCCCATAGGAACAGAAACTAAAAACAACTAGAGAATAGTTTCTAAACCGGCTGAGACAATTTTATCCATATTGTCAACGGGTCAGGGATCTAAATTCACATGCTGCCTTAAAGATCCATAGGCACCACGAGGGTTAATCCGGTATTCCACTCCACTGCTACTGAACAAAAGAGAAAGGTGCACATGCTAATGTTTGATGAACTCAGGCTAGATTTTTCCAGAAAACTAAGAGTACTAGTGTTAGGAAAAATTACTTTCAGAAATACTGAGAATTAAAGATCCTCATCCAGGTAAACTCAGGACGAACATATGCAGCCACACGGTCATTTGTGACATCCACTTGGATGTCTGAAAGATATCTCCATGTTAAGTGTTCAGAAAGGAATGCACTACACTGCCCCACATCCCTCACATGCTCTCTTGTCCAAGCCCCCACCTTCCTTAGCAGACGGACCACCATGCACCCAACAGCTCAAGGCACAAACCTAGACATCGTCCTTGGGCCCTCTTCCCCTACGCCCTCACCAGCCAGTATACAGCAAGCCACCTTCTGGCTTCATCACCAGGTCCCCCAATCCATCCCCATCACCCCATCCCCATGGTCACCATCTGGCACAGGTCACCACCACCTCCAACCACAATGGTGATGGTCCTTGCCCATTCTCTGCCCACAGGTCGACTGAGTGACTTTTCAAGGATAAATGAGATCCTGAACCTCTTCAAGGGCTTTCTGTTCAACTCCAGGCACAATGCACAGGTCTACAGAAAGCTGACCCGAGACTTTCTCAGAGCTCCTTTCCCGCCACCCTCACCCCTGCAGACGACACCACAGCGGGCAAGTCTAGGTCTGCCCCCGGCACTCTGCCCGGCTTGTCCCGGCCAGGCCTGGGTACTCATTCCTCCCTCTACAAAGCTGGCATCCCAAGGGCTGCAGGCCCCTGTCCCCTTGTCAGTGCTGTCCTCGACACCCCAGGGTAGCATCACCATCCATACCAATCTCATTCATTACCCTGTGGAATTAAGGAAAATTACCTTTTCATTTATCTTGCTTCCTTGTTTATAGGCTATTTCCCCAGGGTTAGGATTTAGGTTCTCTAAGGAATAGGAACGTGGTCTCTCTTATTTGGAAGCGTGTCCTCAGCACTCACAGGAGAGCCTATACGTGGCTACTGACGCAGGACGCGGACCGACACAGGCAAAGGCAGTCCCCTGAGTCCCTGGACCTGCCCCACCTTCTGGACAGAACGGGCGCCATGTTTGGGTTCCTCGTTACATCATCCATTCAGAGGTGTTCTATTTGACTCCCAGAAGCATCTTAAGATAACTCCTAGAATGAAATTTAGTTAGCTTCCTCGTGCTTATATTGACTTCAAAATGCCCCAGCCACCCTGAGGGAACAGCAAATATGCAGAAAGCTTGTGCTCCACGATCACAGACCACCACTAGGGTAGCATTACCTCAGCGCAGGGTGGCAGATTTCCCCAGTAACACTTCAAAACATGAGGTTCCCTGAGGTGGGCTTTGGAATGCTATGTTGTATTACATAAAAATTAAATATAGTTTACACAAGCTGTGAAATGCTAGCCTGAGGCTCTTTTGTTCCCCAGGCTGTAAGTTTAGAAGAATAACTCTCTTCCTCCTGCCTTATTACCTTTTCTTACTTTCTCTCCACTCCATCCCAATGATTCCTTTTCTAGTACTGGTTAACAAAAACAGCAAGTTTTCAGATATTACACAGGATAGTTTGGGGGAAAATATATTGTCCTTATATATAACAGATATGTGTATATATATTTACAAGTGTAACTTATATGAATGTATAACAATAAGTGTGCATATATATACATAATCATTTAATGTATATATTTATATGCGTTATATAAATATATACGTTAAATATAAAGATATATAACGTACATAAGTATATATATAACAAGTCATAAGTTAAAGAAAAGGACCATCTCCTCAACTCTGGTACTGTTATTGTTAATGAAGTTTCCAAAGGAAATAGCCTAAGTGAAATCTACATCAACTGCAAACTCTGGAAGTCTTCACTGTTTCCCTGGGGATTTTTTTCTTCCTACTACAACGTCAATGATTTCATCATATTTGGAATCAACTTGAATAAAAATCATATTTTACACCCACAGGCAGTATCTTCCTGATTTAGATACTCTCTGAGATTATTTTTTTCCCTCACCTATAGCTAGAGACACAAATCAACACAAGCTTGATCTTTTTCAAATTAAAGCTGACTGTCTTCCCCACCTTGGAAACGTAAAGGACGTGAACACTATAATCACAAAGATGAGGGTTCAAATATCCCATCTTGACCAAGTAGCCCGGGCTCCTGGAAAGGTGCTCACGTCTCTGAGCCTCGCTCTCTTCATCTAAGCAGCCGGTGAAAGCGCACCCATGGCTCACGGTTGTCCAAGGAAACCGAAGGGAAGGGGCTTACAGAACTCGAGTTCAAGTACCATGTGTCCACCTGAGGACTGTCCAGGTGCTCACCTGAGACCTATCAAGCCCAGAGAGCTGCTTCCACAACGTCTCCTGCACACCTGTGCCTTGCAAGTCTCTGCTCTGAGTAGCTGTGAGCTTGTCAGAGGCAGTCCCAAGAGAACCATGAGGAGAAAGCAGAAGCCAGGGCAAAGGCGAGGTCCCCGTGCACAGGGCGATGCACGGGGCGGTGTTCGGGGCAAACCAGAAGCTGCTACACACACGGCGTGAGGGGTCACCAGTGACCCAGGGAAATCTAGTTTCCGTGGAACACGGAGCACTGAGACTGGGCTGCAACGAGGCAGGCAGTGGGTCGCTGGTGAGGAACCAGACGGGAGGACACTGTCCTCTCGAAAAAGAGTGTCAGAGGGCAAAGCACAGAAGTGGGTGGCACAAGGTTTGGAGGGAAGAGATCTGAGCCGGCTCTGCATATCGAAGGGGCAGAGCCCGCAGAGCAGCAGTGACAGGAGACAGACCACAGTGGCGGGGTAACTCCCGAAGCACTGGGACCAGGAGGCAAGAGCAGAAGACGGCCAGCCGGGCACAAGCATGAAGGACAGAGAGACAAGGCACAAGTTTCTTATCACCTCCCACCTGGGTTATCTTGAAACTATGCCTCCAATCCACCTGCTTTCTAGTAAAATCCCTACCGGAAGGCTTCCAGAGGAGACACTCATTAAAGAAGAAAACCTGACCAAATCAGCCCATTCCACATCCTTTAACATACTCTGCGGCACGGACTGCCTGGCGAGTACTCCGATGTCCATTCTGCCCTTCCTTCCTGGTAACAGCAGGTCACAAAACTGCTACTCCTCATAGGCAGCGTACGGGCAGGGGAGGGAGACCCAGCAAGGAGACCACTCCTGTAGGACTTCTGGAAGGCTCTTCTTTCCAGAGACTGGGCTCGGCAGAGGGGCCCTATCTTGCCTGCCTCTGTTCCCACCTCTTCTGGCCTGCAACTAAGATGTCATGGCTAAAGGCCAGTGAGTTCACCAGCCCACAGGTGTCTCTGAGGACAGAGCGCACGCTGGGATGGCGGGGCGGTGGCAGGGGGGCGGGGGTCAGAGTCTGTGCGCCATGTGGAGCAGGTCTGCTGACTCACGCTACCCACCTGTGAGTGCCTTTTATGTACAAACCCTTCGGCGGTTACGTTGCTGCTTGGCTTTTCTTGTATCTTTTCTTTTCTTCCTCTCCCTTCCCCCCTTGCCTCCTTTCTTTCTTCCTTGTTTGAGGAAGAGCGGTCTCTAGTCCCAGAAGCTGACCCTAACGTCACCCTCCTACAAGCTCAAACAGGAGGTTTCCTTCCGGGACTGCATTACCCGGCACCAACTCCAGCGTATTCCCAGCTGGCCTGGTCAACTGTGCTGAGATGCTCCCGGTCAGGGACACAGCCCCAGGCACTGGCCCAGCCGTAGGGCCACAGACCCCGTGAAACGCATCACTTCCTCTTCCACGAGGCTGTCCCAACCCAAGTAATTCAGGTGTCCTCCTGTACATCCTTCCATCACAAAACGCTTCACCTTGTCCAACAATCACAGTCTAATCTTCTGTCTCCTCCACAAGTAACCTGAGGAGACGCATGGTGCATGTACAGCGAAATAAGTGCGAAATGAGTGACTGACCCCGTCTCCGTCTCTCTCTGACAGAGGAGGCAGTAAGGGTGGGGTGGGAGGTACAAAAATAGCGCTAGATCTGGAAACTTGGAAGACTGTGGTAAAGGTCTGAATACGAACATGGAGTAAAAGGAAGTCAGCACAGCAGAGAGGGCTGCAGTGAGAAGCCACAGCCCTAACGGAGTGGACGGGTGCGTGAGGGCCAGAATCCATGAATTCCACCCTGAGTCCCCAGATCTCCCCGTGCCCTCGACGTCCCTTCCTATGTACATGGCACCCCGTGAGAGAAAGAAGAAAATCTTATCCAAAGTCATCAGATGCCATCAAGCAGCTACCTCAATTATGCACACAGAAGGAAGAAATCCATCATCTCAAGTCGGCAGAATTTAAAAGACCTTAAAGAACACTGAAGAAGTTTTAGTGATATCTTAAATACTCAAGGCAAAGGCACAAAGCTTCCAAAAAACTTGAATGGAACTCCCGCTTGACAATTTTATTTAACAAGTCCTACAAAAGTCAAAAGGAGGAAATCAGTTTTAATTGTTCTTTTCCTCTCAAGGTATGATTCAGGTACTCCAAAAAGGAAATTTCCTGAAATCATCAAACTATCATTTAAAGGGGGGGAAATCAATTATAAGCCTTCAAATCAATATCCTCCTTGCCAACTATGAAAAATATGAACATAAAACACCAAATGAACTTTTAAGTCCTAGATGTAAGAAACTAACGAACAGGGGAACACAAGGAGGTGTACTAGTCCAACGAAGATACTATCATTAAAATAGGCTCTCTCCCACCTCACAGCCATGGATCAAAACGAAACAAAACCAAAAACCAAAAAACACAGAAATTTCCAGTGTCGGCAAGGATGCAGAGAAACTGCTGGGAACATACCATGGCGCAGCCATTGTGGAAAACAGTATGAGGTTCCCTCCAATAAATGACACAAAACTGCCGTGGGATCCAGCAACTCCACTCCTGGGTGAATCCCAAAGGAACTGAAAGCAGGGTCTCAGATACGTGTAGACCCATGTTTGCAGCAACATATTCATAAGAGACAAAAGGCAGAAGCAAACCAGGTGTCCACTGACAGATTAATGAATAGAAAAATGTGGTAGATACAATGAATTATTATTCAGACTTGAAAAGAAAGGACATTCTGACACCTGCTACAACGGGGGACATTGTGCCAGCGAACTAAGCCAGTCACGAAAGGGCAAATGCTGCGCAACTCCACTTCCAAGAGACAGAGACAGGAAGTAGAGTGGTGACTGTCGGGCGCCGAGGACGAACTCCTTTTGCTACAAGGGCATTACTGGAATAGGGGAAAAACTGGACAGGATCTCCGGAGCACACAGGCGTTCTCTGTATGATGCCCACACTTTTCTATAAATTTGAAATTGTTTCAAAACAAAACGTCCACGAAAACTTCACTCAGAATACGGGGCGTCTGCCCTGTTCCTCAGCAGGGAGACAGGGGACACCTGCTGGAGGCAGGAAGGTGGAACTGGCTGCTCTCCTGACTCTCCAGCACCCGGCCCGCAGGGGTGCTCACAGGCTGGCTCCTGTGCCTCGGGCACTCCAGGCGCGGAGCGGGTACCGCGGGTGCTAACAAGGGCAAATGAGACGTGCGAGCAGGCACGGAGATTCTCGGTCCTGTGTCGTCCTAGGGGAAATAGTAACGTTCGGTAAACATCTCTACCCGACCCCACCCTCACCCCAGAAACATCACGGGAGCGGACGTGGGGCTGCTTTTCCCCAGAGCAGAGAACGATAGAGAAAGTTCGTTAACTTTCAGAACGCGCTCCCCGGTTTCTCACGAGAAGGGAGCTCCGTGGGCCACCACCACACGTGCCTCGCTCCAGCCCACCGCCGGAGAGCTGGACCTGGCGGGGGGCGTCGGCTGCAGCCCCGACACGGTGCCCCGCAGGAAGAGGAATGAAGCACAGAGAAGCGGGCAGGACGTGGTCCGAGGGCCCGGGAAGCTCTCTCTGCTGCAGGTTTTCTAAGATCTGCCAGAGTGCCATCGCACCAGAAAATCACAGGCCTACGCTTACACCAGCACAGAGAGCCGGGCACAGTCCTCGCCGAGCGCGATTTTATTGCCCTTCGTTCCAAAAAGAGCCAAACGAAGAAAGTGTTGAGAAGTTGTACAAAAATAAAGCAAGCTAGTATCAAAAACCCAAATATCCAATTCCTTCTGGCATCAAATGATAAGAAAACGTTGTCTCTACCAGTGAGTAAGACGTAGCCGTAGATTAGAAAGTAAAAATGCCATAACCACAGTAGGTTTGTACGTGTGCTTTCGCTGACAGGGAGCTTTGTGCTAAATTGAGTGCCAATTACAGTCCCCATCTCATTCCACACCGGGTTCCTGTGACAATTACTTAACTTCTCCTAAACAGTTTCTAATTTTCTTAAGTATTTTAACTATTCTAAATTTCTTACGTGTTAGCTCTGGAAAATACATTCATGTAAGAGAGAGACAGAAAAACCGACTGTGAGCTGATGCTACCAAGTTCTGACGACATACTGACCAGTACATCCTAACCCTCACTTGAAAACAACGGGGGGCCAGCAGAGAACGAGAACGAGACTGAGACCACCCGCCACACGCCGCAGGTGCGCAGAGCCACGGCCCAGGGGCGCCTTCCTGCCAACTTACTCCTCAGGCACGCACCCGTGCGGACACCCACGTTGTGTTCATACAAAAACTCAAAGAGGCTTTACTTTTTAACCATCTAAACACATCTCAAAAATGTATTAAAAAACACTGCCTAGCTTCTCAACGCCTTGAAAACTAAATGACACGTTTCTCGACAGAGACTTCCCAAGACGGCACCGCTTCCAGCACTTGCTTCCGAATCGGTAGCTCTTCTGCGGGCAGGGCAGGGATTACAGAGCTGGAGAGCGTCGACATCCTGGCCCGACCCCCAAAAAACACGGAGACTGAGAGACAAGAACACAGACATAGACATCCATGTGGAAACCGGGAGGAGCAGGCCTGGGACGAAGCCCCTGGGCTCCCCAACAGCTGGAGTCAAGAGGAGGAGGAGAGCCACAGGGGGCGGACCAGGAGTGGCCAGTGAGGCACGAGGTAACGTCCTAGAAGCCACATGACGGAGGTGACCCGGGCACTGCTCTGACAGGTCATGACGAGGGCTGGGACCTGACCCCTCAAGCTGGCAACATGCAACTCCTGTGCCCTTGACAAGGCTTGAGAGTCAGGGAAGAAGCCAGCCCCCCGGGAGGGGTACGGGGAAGGCGGGAGGGCAGCTCTCATGGCACGGACAACTTTCCAGAGGAGCTCTGCCGCACGGGGCGGTGGATGACGGTAAGGGGGTCTCTGGACAGGAATGCGGGGTCAAGGGGGTCCGTTTATGTTTCCAGGACGGAAGAGATTAGGCTTTGATCACATTTGCGGGAATAATCCAATCAGGCAGAGAGAAGACCACGGATGTCACAGAGAGAGAGGACAACTACAGAAACGGGGCTCAGGCGGGGCTAGGGCACACATGGCAGGCTGCCTCGGCCCGGAGCCCACCAGCCCGGCCGCGCACGGGCCTGGTAGGGTTAGTGTGGGGACAGAGGTGACCCCCCTCTCGAATACCTTCCACTTTCTCAGTGAACCAGGAGGGTCATGACTGGTGGTTCGAGGAGACAGGGGGGAGGAGGGTGACCCAGAGGAATGTGATAAGACGGCAGGACCCTCTAAGGTCCACTTGTGCTCCGAGGTCCCAAATTTAAAGGAAACCAATGAGCGTGGCCGGGTAAAGATTTTTCTGACGGCAAATTGTGTTACGCCTTCTACTTCTAAACTCTTGGGAATGTTTTTATAAAGACATGTTCTCCGAGAACTTATACTGTGCACTTACCTGAACCACTGAACTACAAGTTTTGTTAAACAGAAACTGCTCAACTCAGTCCTATGCGTGCACCCACCTGACGAAATCAGAAACCAGGGACACGTCATTCCTCACTCCTTGCTCCGCCTCATGGCTCGTTTTCACCGTGTAACCAATTCTGCCAATGTTATCACTTAAATGTTGCTGGATTTTATCCATGACCCTTTAACAAACAACTCGTCAGGAGAGCTACCTTCAAGATCAAGGTAGGTTAATTCTGTTCCCGAAACACACTGTGCATCTCTCTATCACCTGATCAACCGCCACACGTGACGAGTGGCCCTCCTGGTGCCTACTTGTCCCGTGTCTCAGATTTCGTTCATCCTTCCATCCCTAACGCCTCGCCAGGTATCGACACATCTGCTGAATAAATGTTTGCTGAATGACTCCATCATCAAAAACAGGGCTCTCCTCTCACTTGTCCTACAGCACGCAAGCTAGGTAACAACAACGACAGGAATAGTTCAGAAGGTAAGCAGACTGCATTGGTAGCTGCTTAATGTTAAGTACCGTGAATTTTATCCTTTTACGTAACCCATGAAATTCACTATAAAACAGGCAACTCAAAAGCTCTCTTGTTTTGGGATATTTGTAGAAAAGTGACGGCTTTAGAGTTCCACACTATGGAGATAATTCTCAAAATGAAAATTCATCAATACAAAAAAGACACTTAAAGAAGTATTTTTCATACCTGATACTGTAGTGAGTAACTTAAAAACACTGACTTAAGAAAAAAAATGACCTACTGTGAGAAGCTTCCGTTTCAGAATAACTGAGCTGGTCCTCATGACAGTCTCACCTTATCTCGTCTCATGAGAACATGTGTGCCGACGCCAGGGGAACCAAGCCACCAGATGCACTGGTTACACTGTCCAAAACGCTGTTCGACTGCTCCCCAGGCAGCGGTACGTAACAAAAGCATCTGACAACAACACACGCAAAACCAACAACAGAAGAATGCCAATTTGCCAAAAGACAAGGTACACAACCCTGTCTTTTCAACTGTCACTTAACACAGATGGACAGAAAGAGCCAGAAATGAAAAGGAGCATGCTTATAAGCAACCACATTTTGTATCACTTCCACGTCATGGGAAACACCTAAGAGCAAACCCCTCTTGGCCACACGGCTAAAATCCCACATCCTGGCTGTGGGAAGATCCTGTCAATCCCCCCAGGACAGATCTCAAAAATAAGAAGACCCTTAGAAGGAACAATAACACTTCCTTGTAAGTAGACTTTTGTTCATGGAAATTACGTAGAGGAGGGGCAAAACGGACCTTTGAATAATGGAGCTTCACCCCTGGCAAAACAAGAAAACCAAACACACGGTATGAGCACTTTTTACCCCAAAACAAGTATCTACAGCTATTGCCAGCAGACCCATTCCATCTGAGACTCACTACTATTTTAATAATCAAGTTTACAGAGGCTCAAAATCCTGTACACCTGACCAAGATGCTGTAATACCTCGGTTGAGGCTTCAGAATTTGTTGGCACACAGCACCACCTCTCAGGGAGGTGAAAGGCATGTCACAACCAAGCTGTGTTTCCAGCTGTGACACGTCTCCATACAGAAGGGCAGGAGGGAGAGAGAGAGATTATTTCCTTTATCATCTATCAAGTCATGCCAAAATGCTTTAGTCTTTATTCACATTTAGTGTTTTTTCTTGTTCAGTTGCCTATAAACCAGCTAAATATGATGAAAAATATGCTTTAAAGTTATATTATTGGAACGCATTGAATAATGACCGTCAAGGTCGGAAACTAGCCACATATGAATGAATGTTATCTGTTCCTCAGTCCTCCAGAGAGGGCCATAAATACATGTGATATTCCTCTGTGCTGTAGTTTTGCATTTGGATTTCTGATTTTAAATGTGTTTTTAAAAATGTGTAAGAAGGCAGCTGCTGAATTAGAATACATCTGTGTGTAAAAAGAGTTTTGCTGATTTTAGTCAAGGCAAGGAAAGTATTACAATGAAAAAATTTCTTTTGATAACCTAAAAACAAATCCTCAAGTAGCTATTCTATATGCACATGCGAAATTTCAAACTCAAATTGATAAACAATATACTAAGGGCATCTTATACATAAATAAAGTACAACACAAGAAATAAATAATGTACGAGGGATGCAGAAATTAAAATAACAATGAAATGTAATACACAAACTTTAACTGCATTATCTACATGGCGAGAACTGAACAATTCATGTTAATAAATCAAGTGTGGGATTACGTGACCCACAAAATACAAGGCATGGGTTCAAACGCAGCATTGCACTGTGAAGAAGGAACGCGTTCTTGAGCGGTAAGTACTGCTCCGGCACCTGTGATCTTCCTACAACAAACTCTTAAAGGGGGTATGGGCACTGGGTGCCTGGGTGGCTCAGCTAGTTAAGTGTCTGACTCTTGGTTTCGGCTCAGATCATGCTCTCACAGTTCCTGAGTTTGAACCCTGCGTTGTTGGGCTCTGCACGGACAGATTAGGGATTTCTCCCTCTCCCTCTGCCCACCTCCCCATCTCAAAAGATAAATAAATAAACATTGCGGGGGGGGGGGGGGGGGACAAGAAGTGTGGGCACAGTCTGACTAACCGAACTCTGGGAGGCCAAATGCAAACCCCCTGTGAACAATGAGGCTGAGACTCATCCCACATTTCCAAACTGGGTTGACAAATGTACACGCTGGTAAATTATCATCTTACACACTTCCCTTCTATATTGAAAAAAAAAAAAAGAATTAAATTCTGAGCCAATACATAAACTATCCAATTAAAACACACAAAAAGATTGATATTGGCTACCTGACTATGGATAATCCACAACCCTATGTCTCCACAATTCAGAGAAGCTTTAGAATCTATCACTGGCTTTAAAATGGTCCGTAAAAGTACACCGTAAAAAATACCTCACAGTCATCGTATCTACAATAATTCCTGCCCAACAGTAATTTACTTTCTTACTTTTTAAATAATCTCCATGTGCCGAAAACCACCATCACAGGATTTTGAAGATACACAGATCTTAAATATTTACTTATTTATTTCTCTCTTATTTATTTAAGCATGTTTGTTTTTAAAACAAATGTCTTAAATAGTGGCATAACACTAATTTATGGCTAATGCCATAAGCGAGGTACAAAAATGCACGATGCACTTTCTGTTTTATATTTCACAAACCAAAACAGCATAGTAAAAAGTGACTCCTTTATACCCCAAATTTTTCCACATATTTTTCCATCTTAACTAAATATCAGTGACATGGTTTTGGGGGACAGGTGCCAACCACGTAGGAAGAACTGTAGGTGCTATTTATAAAATGAATTAAGAACATCAATTTCATCAAAGTAATGGGAACTCCAGGAATAACGAAACTTCCAGCGTGTCTCTAATGCGTCATCATTCAGACATGCTATAAAAACACGAAGAATATAGAAAGGTGCCAGGTTTCGTCTCTGCAACTCTTTGTCAAAAAGAATCAGAAACCCAAATTGCTGAAAGGCAAGCGACACACGGGATGTTTCCCTGTGATATGCTTCTCCTAAAAGCACAGCAGGGCTCATCTCCACGAATGGAGACTCTTCAACCAATTGTAGTGATGATGTATCAGCAAACAGGGTAGTAACTCCACAGTCTGACTGCAGGATATTTGCTAGAATGAGCATATTAACCCTTCAGATCGATGAAAACTCAGCCTAAGAATAATTAACATAAAACATCCATGCGATTTTATTCAGAGAGAGATTTTAGCACCAAACACAGAAGAGAATCAATGAGGTCCTTAGTAAATTTAACAGAGAAAAGGTAAACAACATAACAAGACAAAGGTCCATAGAAAGCGATTCCCTACTTTTTATCTAATACCTGGATTGTATCCACGGTTTTATAATAGGCTTATTTACTGACACGAGTATTGATCAAAAGTCAAAACCATTAATATACATGCATGCTAAAATACGCAACACTTTCAGCAATTAGATTGTGTCCTTATTAGAATAACACTCTGCATACTGAGCTTTAGAGACACAAACGTAAATGACATATGCCACACCTGATTATGTCATTACTGAGTTAAACATACAAATAAAATGTTTTTCATCTACACCACCAAATTCCTGGTTTAAACAAATCAAAGCCACCAAACAAAAAGCCAACAATATTCTGGCATTATAATAAGATAAAAATGGAAAATTAAGAACAATGTCAAGATTAAGAATCACAAACATTTAGAAAGGCTTTTAAACTCATACGTTCGTAGAAACAGAATTTAAAGGAAAAAAATCTTTATCTATTCTGTTTCCATTTTATGAAGAAGGCAACAATCAGTTTCCACTTTTTTATGTCTGAACACCCCATCATATACTTGTCATCTTAGGAAGAAATAACTTTTATATTGAGTTGGGAAAACATTAAAGAAACATTATTAATGTTATTACAAGTGCATCACCGAGAGAAAGCATTTAGAGGTCTGTGTACCCTGTATTTGCATTTGGTATAAACAGTAAGATCTCATCACTTCTTGCAACATGATAGATTTTGAATTATCAGGAAGGTAATTTGGAAAAAAAAAGCGTTTGTGATTAGGTAGGCTTAAAGCAGTAAGAAAAGACAGAAATAAACCTTCGCTATCAGGATAAAAGAAGTAAGTCTCCAACAAACAGCTATTCCAAGAAGAGTGGAGAAAATCCTACTCCGCTTATTCACGAAATGAACCTGCTGGAGGACTGAGTCCAAAGGTGAGCTATTCCATTTTCTACCTCAAATTCAGTATCAGCCCAAGTAACCATAAATATGCCAGAATATGATCACTACCTAGAAGCAAAGAATTTTGTTTAATTGGCTGGACCAAACAACAAAGAGGTCGAGCAGCAACAAACCCAAGAATGTCCTTTTGTGCAAGAGTTTCCAGTACGTTCTACAGCTTTCAATCAAGAATTTGCAAAACCATGAGCATAAAAGTATTCATATCCCAAATCCTAAGGAATTGTGTGAGAGAAGTAAATGTGAATCGATATTTGCATACGTACTGCACAGAGCTTGGAACAACATGTAAAGAATTTCAAAATGTTTCTCAGAGGGGCAGCACACCATCGCTCCGTTTGGGTTATAGAGAAAGGAAGATAATCAGAGGGCTATGCTTCAGCAAAAGCATCTACGAACACAGTGAAGTCGAAAGGACCTGAAATATCAAAGTTGCATCGTGAATGACCTAGTGACATACGTGAAAGGGTCCGGCGCCCAGGCGGCAAGGCAGCACGGAGAATTGCGTGCAGGCTCCTGACCGGGACCGCCTCCGGTCCAACCTTGGTCCCCGTATCTACTCATCGCTGAACTTACCCACATTACTCACTAACATCCACCATACAGGGAAAATCAATCATGGAAAAGGAAGGTTATTCAACAACTGTTTCATCAGAATCGTGACAAAAATTTTTAGTTACAGTTTTAAGCCTTAACATACATTATGTTCCATATTTGCTTTGTGTTTAAAACAGAAGGATAAATCCCCCAAATAAAATAAAACTGGTTTCCTAGTGGAGATGGGAAGGGAAGAAGGGAAGGAAAACACGGGTGAAAGCAAGCTAAGACAGATGCTACCCAAGGTGACTGTGAAGGTCACAGGACCCAGGTGAACACAGTGGTGCTCCTGCAGGTGCCTGTGCACTGGAAATTTCCATAAGTAAAGGCTGGAAACATTCTAAAACAAAGCATATGTGGATAGCAGTATCTAAATGAAAAAAAGCACAAAAAGTGCCAGGGAATAAACCACTGTTAGGTTATTTGACTCTCTCTAACAAAAAAGGCAAGAATGAAATTAAAAGTTTCACTGAATGAATGGTATAAGCGAGAACTTTAAGCAATCAGGTCATATCTTTTTTTTTAAAGGATATAATAAAAACAATCCTATTTTTACAAATAGAGGACTTCCTAGTCCTCTAGCTTCATGATAAAAATATTGTCTCTTTGTTTGCTTCTGTACTTGTAATTATGCAGGATGTTACAATCAGGACCCTGGAAAATGTGATAGAGGACAAAATCTTATTTATTACTCTTCAACAAACAGAACTAACTTCAAATTTACTGAGAGTCTTACGTTTAATCACGTCAATCCTTAAAAACACTTCAAATAAGCAAAACTTAGGATCTTTTAAAATGAATACCAACCACTGAAAAAATAAAAATATAATTTGCTAGGTAATTTTTTTTCTTTTTTTAAAGTTATTTATTTCTTTATTTGAGTGAGCACGTGCACATGTGTGCAAGTGGGAGCAGGGCAGAGAGAGAGGGAGAGAGAGAACCCTGAGCAGACTCCACACGGTCAGCGCCAAGGGATCCACGCTGTCCACAGCCACGGGGTTCCAAAACTGAGGAAGACACCAACTTCCAAGACTCAGCAAACCCCCAACAGAATGAAAACACAAGTGTGCGTGCAAGTACACACGGCAAGCACACACATGCACACGTACACGTCACACACATGAAGTCACATTATAACCAAAGTACAGAAAACCAAAGATGAAAAGAAAATCATACACACAGCCGGGGGTGGGGGGAAGAGCCAGTGTCTTCAAAAGGACAACAGCAGCTTGTCTAGAAGAGTAAAATGCAACGTGGGAAAAGCAAGTTCTGGCTGTTCAGGGCACGAGGGGGACTGGAGGAAAACGATGTGTCTGAATCAGATTAACGAAAACCTCCCAGGGAATATACTGAGTAGTTGTGAAAGTCTTATAGGGAATATACTGAGTAGTTGACATGTATTAGAAAATTTATGGCACGTTATTTAAATTTTACAACTTTCTGAAACAAATATTATTATCAGCTCCTAAGCTCCCTGCCAAAGGTCTCGCCACTGGTAAGTGACAGCAATGAGACACCGACCCAGCACTGTCTGAGACGATGGCCCCGCTTGCAAACGGTCTGCTATGCTGCTTCACTTGAAGGGAAGGAAGGAAAGAAGAACGTTCGTGAAATGACGTAAGGTTTGTAACAGAAAATTAACAAAAAGATAAGCAAATATCAGGGAACCTCAAAAGTACAGCGAACAGAGAAGAAAGCGACATAACGAAGTCAGAGCGACTGGTAAAAAGGAAAACCGTGAACCGCACCTGCCTGGTGCAATGAGTGAGAGAGATGGAAATGTGCCGTTTGACCAAATCGCGCGGTTTACTTTCTTTCTCAGTCTGGTAACGGTGTAAGACCAAGAGCAGGATATAATTATAATGCGATTAAGCTTTAACACACATATGGGTTTCTGAGCACAGTCCTAAGGAACCCAAGGAAGACAACTCAGTATGCCAAGTGGTATGATTACTAATAGAAAAATAGAAATATTTTTTAAGAAGCAAAACATAAAAAAGAATAACTATGACAAAAGATAGAAACTATACAAAACTGTATCCAAAAAACTACAAAAACTCTCAAATTCACAAATGAATAACTATAAAAGTTTATGAGGTGCAAAATACCAACCATGAAATTAGCACCCTTTAAAAATACAGAAATAGAAAGAGAATAAATCATGGAATAAAACCTTCCTTATTTTAACCTGCCTCAGAACCATAAACATATAAAAACATGTGGGTAGGAAGAGACTGAAAACAGCTCTCCCACTGGGCAGATCGCAGAAGAGACCATCCAAGGGAAGTCGTCTTCATGCAACAACGCCACGACCACCCTGCCCCTTAACTGAATACTTCACAATACACAAAAGAGTGACGGTGAAGAGGGTTCAGGATTGACTCACACTCTAATAATTCACATGCAAAAAAGCATTTGGGGCTGGCACTGATTAACCTGTCCCATCAGCATGACCTGTGGAGTCTGGACAATACGGAAGTCAGACACGGGAAAAGAACTTCTGAGTTCTTCTAACAGCACCATAACCATCAGAGCCCTGATTAACAAACTTCACGGGTCATCTGGACAGGCAGGGCTGACATTATGGAACATCAGTCCTCGGGAAATGATGCAATCTCTCAAAAACCGTCTGGTTCAACAAACTCCGATACAGACTCAAGAAGAATATGGATACCTAACGTCCTGTCCTGATGTTGCAAATAACACTGTACCCAAATATGAAGTCCCTCCCGGAAGAGTTTTGTTACTGAGTTACGATGTCCGCAGTCTACTCTGGACCTCCACTGCGGCCTCCCCTCCACCTGACCTCCAATCGGATGGCCAAAGACTGGGCCCCCCTCCCTCTCTGTCATCTCCAAATCTGTAGGTGACTGTGCCCACTTTCCACAGCAGGTACAGACAGCAGCTGCAGGCCTCTGCCTCCTAAAGGTACACCTTCAGATGTGGCCTCTGCCTTTTTTCTGGAATTCCTAGTCGACATCCGTACTTGCACGTCTGATAGTGTTCCACACCCATCTCTTAGTCCCAAAGACAACCCAAAACATGTTCTTCTCAAGGTCTTCTCCATCCGAATTAAGGGCACCACCACTGACCCAGCCCATTCCAGTCCCGATTCCTCTCTCTCACGCCTATCTTACAGTCAATCCTCCAGCAAATGCCATTGGCTCTGCCCTCACAGTTTATCACAAACCTGACCACTGCTAGCACCGTGGTCTAAACCGCCATCATCTCTCACTGGAATGAGATCTTTTCCGTGCCCTCCCTTCCGCAGTTGATTCTCTCTGCCATGACCTTTAGACTCAGACCACTGACCTCCAGACACTGTGAGGGCATGCAAAGACATTCGAAAGAGAACATTTAGGCCCAGATGGTTTACAGGGATCGATTTCTGATCCCTAGCTCATTTATTCTTTCCTTTTACTGAATGCCTATGAAAGCTCTTGAGGTAGCACCTAAAGCCACTTGGCCTTAACCACATCCTATTCCACCTGCCTTTGTCTCACTCACCAGAACAAGGGCCTCCTCCTTGCTCATCCTGTACTGTGCTCCCGAGTGGCAAAAAGCCTTGGGGCACCAAAAAAACTACTGTTTGTGGAATAGCCATTCTAAAATCAAAGCACCATAAGCCTGGGACTGGGACAGAGCATACAGTCTTCCCTTCTGTGTATATATGTCTATAAAAAGAGAAGCATGACATTAGACACGGGGCAGCCGGCCTAAATTCTGATGTCCTAAATTCAGGGACAGCACAGATAGGATGGTGAGCATGATGCCGGTTTTTGCTTAGAGATCCGACCTCATCCAGCCTGAAGGACACCAGGCTGACTGGGAGGAGTGCAGAAAGAGAACAGGATTCAAGGGCTGGACAGGGTGGAGCCCCATCTCCCCAGACAAAAAGCTTGCAGCAAAGACCCACCCCCTCTCTAAGCATGGGACTACCACAGTTTTTGCTTTAAAAAAAAGAAAAGAAAGAAGGAACCCTGGGAAGTAATTCACTGTGAAACACACCCTATCTACAAAGTCAAGGTGATGTGTCAGGAAAAAGAACACGCCCACTCACACATGCCTCAGTCTATCTCTGTCACACATGTTTTGTGATTTCAAGGAGGAAGAGGTGAAAGATTCCACATTAATTTCCAGGAGAACAGTTTTACGTCAGCAAAAGAAACATTTCTTGAAAGAAATCTAACCTATATATTTTCTTCAATATTTATTCAAACTTGAAGGAACATCATCAATTCATTATTCATTCCTACCATGTACTTGTTAAAATTACATTAACTTTTAAAACAATATAATTAATCCTCTCATGACGATATAATATAAACTTATATGATACAGGCTTCCTCTCTAAGCCCCACAACCACAGAATCTCAATATCATTTGTTCACTCCTCCTTTCCACTTCTCACCCTACTAAGACTATTCATCGATGGGCCTATGAATTGAAATTTGAAAAACTCTCTCCATCTCAATGAGATGCATTCCCATGGCATTACATTTCCACGTGTAATAATTACCAACCTTGTATTAATTGTGCTGTTCAAATCAACCGTGTATTAGTGCTATTTATAATAATTCTTTCCAGCCAATTTTAACACCCAGAGTATTATAGCCAAAGATACTAAAAATTTAAAAACCTTACTTCGAGGTTGTATATCCAAGTATGTATACGTACACACATACACACACAGACATGACAGGATGATGATTAATATATCTTCACATTATAAGAACCATAAAATAAAACCTGTGGAGGAAGTAGAAGATGTAGGAGTTCAAGAAAAAAAGCAAATATGAGCTGACAGTCAAAGGAGAACTCAATCATATAATTTTTAAATGGATGCTAGTATGAAATCACCACAGTATTAACATTCTACTGGATGCATATTCAAAAGTGGGATATGAAATACTTTTACAATGTCGACCTTTACACTATTCACTAGAAATTACATCCTGTACTGTTTATACTGAAGATGAAAATGCTGAAGTCCCGTCTAAAAATGGACAGGGTGACAGATAATTCTGAAAGATTATGCAGGGAGACCTCGAGCACTACCCAGAAGCCCAACCAGCGTGCTTCTCCCACGTGCTGCTGGCACAAGGAATACAAACCCCCTCACCACGACCTCCAGAACCCTGCAAGGCAGGGCTGCGCTCAGGCCTGCATGGAGCCCTTGTGCCCCGTGCACCTGTCACAGCCACAGCGGCCCTGCTCGGTAAACCCAAGGCCCCCGTTTCCTCTCACTTCCGAGTCCGCTCTCTCTATTCCCTCTACCTGGAATGCTCTTGGACACGTTCCTTCTCATCGTTCAAGATTCTACTTGAAATGCCTCAGAAAAGTCTTTCCAGAATGTTCTGGAGTTGCCTTCCGTGAAAGGCCTACCCGACAGTACTCACCGCTGTCCCCCATCACCTCCTTGCCTGTCACCTCACATCACTCCCTCCACAGCTCCCACTGCTTTCCAGAGTTAGTCATTTGCTCCCCAACTTATTTTCTGCCTCCCCCACAAGTTCACCCCACAAATACAGAGCCCGTGTCTTGCTCACCAATCCACTCCTAGAACTGAAAGCGAGGCCGGGCCTCGGTCAGTTTCCACTGAACGAATGCGCTCGGGACAGAGGTGACTCCCAGGGACAGAACGCCTCCTCGAGGTCGGACGCCCCACGGTGATAACGCACCAGGCCTCGTTCACTTCCCTCCTCAGGAGGACTGTGTAGAGGAAGAAGTTGCTCCCCGTAGCGTCAGCTGAGTGCCCTGAGCTTCGGAAGCCAAATAACTTGGCCAATGTCGCATCAGGTAATACAGTGACGGTGTCAGGACTCAGATCCAGGTGCTGGAGAATAAGAAGCCTCGGCCAGCACTGTCCTCACCACAATGTGCTGTTTTACTTCCCTCACAGGGCTTCTCAGTTACCACCTCGTTTGATCGTCACAACCGTCTACGTCTTACCATATCGGGTTTTCAGACAAGGAGACCAGACTCAGAGAGCCAAGGAGGTCAGTCCGAGGAAACAAAGCGGCTTCGCGACACGCGGGTCTCGGGGGCTGCGACCCCGGCTCCGGCTCCTGCGGATCCCACCCGTGCACAGAAGGAGACAGGGATGGGAAGTAACGTGGGCAAGGTCACACAGCCGGATACGGAAGGGGCCGAATTAAAACGAGGCCGACGGCTTATCGGTCAAATGAACTTCCCGACCTATGATCCTGTGCCGCTGTCAAACGCTTCACAAGCTTACGACGGTTACTCCAGACGTTCTGGGGTAGGACCGAGACTTTACTGAGGACACGAGCCACGCTAATGCAAACGCGAGGAGACCGGGGCAGGAGACGCAGCTGAAATGGGGCACGCGTGCCGACGGCCGCAGGGGAGCGGGCTCCCTCACTGCTCCGGAACGCGAGAAAACTCGAACTGCACGCGTGTTGGGCTTTGAGCTCTACAAAGGAGAATCTTACTTATGAATATTTAGTATTATTTAATAACATTTTCCTACACAGGAGCGGATAGGTCATTACAAATCAGGGTGAACGCTGTTAATGATTCCAAGAGCTTCACGTCTCTAGAGAAGAAAAAAAAGTATCCTCTATCAGAAACAGGAAAGTCTTTTTTCATACGTGATTCCACGTGCTCTTCCGCCAAACGTGAAAGATTTTCTCTCCAAAAAAGCACACCGCTTCAAGGTATTCGCACAACGCTCACGAGGCCTTAAGGGAGCAGGCAAGAAAACCCGAAAACCGATGATAAGGTGCCGCAAAAACAGGAGCTACGACTTACGTGTGGCTCCACGTTGGCTCCGCCGTTCGCTCTGTCGCGGGGCGTCTATTTCCCACTTAACGCCGTCCAAACCCGAACAGGAAAACTTTGGTTGAGTAGCAGAAGTCAGGTCTCTACTCCCAAGTGTCGTAAGTTTTAATGATATGAATTCTTATATTTTCCTTCCCTCATTATATCAATAAAAAGTTGCGAGGAAAACAAAAGATAATTACGGTATCAAAAACTCCGATGATGCTAGATTTCACAGCATGCTTATGCTGCAGTATGCTACTAAAACAATTTGCATTGAAAATGTTAAGTAGGTATTTATCTCTATCACTACAACTATAAATAGGGTGGTATAAATCAGACACTGTGACAGTTCAAGTGGAGAATTTAGGAGCAGAAAGCAGGAAGATTTTCGGCAATATATGACAAATTCAATTATTTATTTAGGCTTAAATCTGGTTTAAAAATGTAATTAAATTTAAAAAATGCAATCAAAGCAGACTTCTACATAGCGCAAGAAGATGAAGGACCAGATTATTTTCATTACAGAGATTCTGATGTAAGGCCAAATAAAAAGAAACAAGAAACACACCTTCATCATGGCGGGTGACTGTGTCCTAAAAGATTCTTTCATCAGACAAAAGTGCACCTCCTACAACATAACATAACTTTAACATGGGGGAAGACGAGGTCATTTTTTAAGGTAAACTGTTGTTATAAGGTAACTTTTAATTTGTGCACATAATGTAAATTGCTATGGCGAGCGCACGTTGGGTCCCTGAAACAACGGTAGCCGGCTTCAGATGTGACCCGGCAGCCCAGGTGTTCAGGAAAAGTGCTGTTAACAGTGAGGATTGATGGTCTAATCAAACTGTCACAGCCAGACCCTCGGCAGGGTGGCTGGAGGATAATATTCAGAAGGCAAAGCACATGCTTAGTGTTACTTTAAATTGATGCTGACATTTTCAATTGTGAAAAGAAATTTTTTCCTAAGTAATATAGGAAACAACTCAGCTAACCTTCCGGAGGATATCAGATAATCATGGTAGGTTGTTGTGTAAAAGCTAACTCCTCAGAAATGTGAGCACATCTGAAATACAAATAATCAGACGCTGCAGAGATTTACTATAGTAATCAACATTTTAATTACTTTCTGTTTTCTTAGATGTACAGTACTATTGCAATGAATATTCTCTCCACGTACAAACAAAGCAATATTTTTAGCCTCGTATTTGCATTTGGTGGCGAAAAATTCCCACAAGGGTACAAATAACCACGAGTCACGTGCTGATTAATCTGAGACTTCTAAAGTCACGTGTTAATTAAAGTAATTAATATGATCTTTCCTGGCAATGCCACACATTTGTCACATGGCATGCACAGAAAAACTGATTGGATAGTCAGACTGCAAAAAAATGTCCAACCCCACAATGTTAAGAGTTTTTTGTTTTTTTTTAAATCACGGACGATGGCAATTCGATAAAAACTGAGCGCTTAATTATTAAAACAACAGTTCCTCCCAGAAAATCACTAGACCAGGCTACAGACGTGTGATGATTTACAAATAACTCAAGTGTGCAAGGAAGTGTCCCTCACGTAAGAGAAAGGCAAAAGGCAATGCAACGTGGGGGACCGCGGCCGAGCGTGGCCCCGGCCAGGCCCTGGCCGGCGGCCCCCGTGGCACAAGAGGTGCTCACGCGGGCCGGGCTGCTCCGTATTCCTGGCAAGGGCCCGGGCTCGGGATCGGCAGCCAAGGACAATCAAGTGGGCTAAATTGCTTCATGTTTTCAAGACGTGTTATAAAGCATTCTCGTGAAAATTTTTCGCTCCGTCATTCCTGACCTTTTTGAAACGGTGCCCCAGTAAGTATTAATATTGATAAAAACCACATTATCTCCGTCATTCACCGCTGACACCCAGGCGCAAGGTAACACAACGCAGCATCCCCGGTGCTTATAACACATAAAAATGACGAAAGTAGAAACACTGAACTTTCTTTTTCATATGAAATCACAACGAGCTTATGCACTTTCTGGTAAGACAGACCCATTTCTTCAATGCTGCCCTTTAAAAAGTTCTGAAAAAATCTAATAAGATGTAAAAGAAACCACATAAAACATTTCAGGAAATCAATTTAAAAACTGTTAATATGCATGAGGGAAACATTCTTCTCCCCAAAAGGAAACCCTACGCATCCTTCCTCAACAAAATGAATTTTGCCGTGTTCGGGTCTATAAAAAGACAAGCCCCACGGGCATCCGCTAGATGTGTCCGCCATGTCTTCTTTTACAAGGAGTCGAGGGTTCGCGCCTCCCCTCCGAGGACTGGACAGGCGGCGGACACTTCTGAGCCACAGGCTACACGAAAAGGAGTATATTCCCACGAAGCGCAAAACTGCCGGTGGGAACAACCCACGGTAGCCACGGTGCTTATTTAAAAAAGCCAAACACCGGCTCCACAAGAGCAAGGGAGCACTGAGGGATTCCACGCACACACTTAGCTCAAGATCTGGGTAACGTATTTGAATACAGGGTTCGGAGGACCGAGTGTTAACGGTACTTTCACGTGACTTTTTCAGGGACAAAGTGGGGCCTCGCTCTCATGTAGCCATCTCCCACTAAGAGCAAGAAAGTCTCGATTTTATTTTTAAAAAATGTATTCTCACCTCCATTCCTTATTTTTCATTACTGAATTACATTCGGCATGATACCATTAGCTTCCTTGACAATTCCTACACATTGCAAAGTAAAACCTTCTACCAGCAGTTGGCTGACAGCTAGCCCTATGTTAGAACACAGACTACCGTATTTACCACTAACCTTGGTATGACAATTTATTACACCCTTAATTATGAAAGCTCTTCTAGAACATCAAGAGTCTGATAACATGCGTTCACATCGAAGCCAGTGGACATAAAAAGATGAAATCTAAAGTTAATATATTAAGTATTACTCTCTTCTTCCACTGGATGATCGTTGATTGATATTTCAAACACCCAGAATATTTTTCAATATTTTCTGTCAAAGTATTGTGAATGCAAGGAAAGAGGGGATGTGTGACAGAAGAACTTTAGAACTGATCTGATGCGAGGCAAATCAGAGATTTCTTTGAACTCACATTTTTGTATTTGGCTACATAAAATACGGGTTTATTTTAATATAAATATAACAATCTTCTCAATCCTTCCAAGACACACGAGCAAGTAACTATCACGCTTGCTGGGGGGGAGTGTGAAGGGGAGGATGGGTCAGATGTGACAAGGCAGGAATGCCTTCAGCGGTTCCTTGTGCCCGTTCTCAAGTTCATACAAACAAAACAATCCAATAATTTGGAAAAGATTTACACGTAGCACCGTTTTCACAGTAAAAATTTAGAAATATAAATGTTCATTAAATAGCGGTATCATGACACACAGAAACAACAGAATATAAATCCATTAAATTACAATGTAAATCTATATCATAAAAATAAAATGCAATGATTTCTGTGACATATGGAGGGAGCCAAGCATGTTGCAAAACATTATGGTCAGTATGATTCCCACTTACACAAAATTTTATACATACATTTATATATACACACGAGAAGTAAGGGGTTACCATTGAGAGACATCAGCAACGGTCTTTGATGAGATTTATGATTCTATTTTTTGTACTTATCTACGTTGACTGCATTTTTAACAATCATTTATCTCAAAGCTTCTTTCCAAAGTAAAATGTTGTCTCTTGTGAAGAGATTGTGAAGTGAAATGAAAAAGAAAAAGGACATGGCTGTATTTTTAGGGAAGAAAGGTCAGATGCGAATATACGGTTCTGAAGGGGCTGTACGCTTTGAAGACTTTGGGAATGTTTATTGTTCCTACAGAGAATTCACACACTCACTCTTTCACTTCTGCAACGAGTGGCATTAATTTAAGAGGTAACTAGACGTTACCGGTGTTCCACCGCTGCCACAGAATGTGTTTCACGGGACGCTCACAAATGAGTCCTGGGTTCCCCTCTTCTGCGCAGCTATCACTGACATCAAATGCAAACTAAGAGACATACATGTGCATCTGCTATCTGTTATGACATTTTGGTCAAAATACTAAATTGCATCTTAATTACAGCTTCAAAAGGTGTGTACTTACAGGTATAATATATTCAGCTGCCTTTCACTTTCAGGACATAATTGAATATACTTAGAAAATGCAAGTTAACAATTTAAAGCTCTGAAAAAATGATGTGAACCAACATTCTATTTTATTCAAAGTTTCACTGACACCATTAAATTATCATTTTCATGCCTCACATTTGTGATGCTCTAAATATATTCACAATGTAAACAGTAAATCTGGATTTCTACGTAAGGACATTGATGACAAAATGGGAACATATTATGACGAAGCAAACAGTTTCCAGCGACCTGATCATGTATTATACTCAAGATAAAAACCATTAAAAAATAGTGGAGAATTGATGATCGAGACAAAATTCATAGAACACTAATTATCATTATTATTCCAAACAGGAATTATTACAGGACATCATCAAAAATATGGACTACTTATTTTCTAAGTTATTTTAATAAAAGAACAAAGGCAAATAAGACCTAATACAATGTCTATCTATAGACATTTTAAATTTTTAGGAAAACTCTCTGAAAGATCAACAGAATTGCAAACAACAAAAACACACACACGCATATTTTGGTATGATGAATTTGAAAATTAACAAGCTATGTCTGAGTTACAAATAATGGTCCTAATTATTTTGTTCTTGAAATAATACACTGAAATACTACCTGAAAGTTGTCTGATCAGTAACAAAGTCATTGACAAATGAAACCAAGATGTCTAGCAATCGACCCAAAACTAGCTTCATGAGAGGGCCATGTACTGTGACATCAGGCTTCCATTCTATACAAATAAAGTTGCTGATCAAAAAATCTCAGGATGTAAAATGTTGTGAGTCGAATGCTTACAAACAAGAGATGATAAAGACTGGTTTTAGGCTTCTCCCTATCACAACAGCAAAAATGTATACTCCTATTGTGCTTTTTGAACTGCTCATCTTCCAGAAAAAATGAAATAAGTAGGCCTTACGATGGTAGGGAAAACATAAATTGTAGGAAGCAAGAGGTTAGGAGTTCATTTCCATTAAACAAAAGTCCCAGAAAACAAGCGGAAAAGATAAATGAACTTAACAATTGGAAAAGTTAGGGAATGAGAAAGGTATGGGACTAAACTTTTGCGTATTGGAAAAACCTGAAAGTAAATAACATGAGAATAACGAAAATGGCAGCTGACATAAAACGGTGACAGGATACAGTCTAATGAGCAAAGTCATACGCCAGAAAGTTTAACAAAATTAGCACAGGAACACACAATGACGACCGAAAGACGGCGTGTAGCATCAGGACCAAGTCTTAACACAAAGCAGATTGGATTCAGAACTTGCTCAGGAAACGCGGTCAGTTCTCTCTTTTGACTAAATGTGCTTTGAGCTCAGGATATGTCACATGCATATTTTTATTTAATGACTTTAAAAATGTGGAGAAAGACTCTTACTCCTCTGACTTTCCTTAATGACAGAAGATTATTACTAACGTTATTGAAAGCCCTGAGTAACCAATGAAATGAGTGATCAAGACAGACTGTGATATTCTGGGCCAAAATGGAAGTGCAACCAAAGCGCGGTGCCATTGGTAGACTCTGGCCAACAAACGAGAAAAGAAATCCAGCACTAAGGTTTCTGTTAGGAATGGCAGCACCGCTAGGAAAGAACCTCAAAGTGACAGGTGCACCTAAAACTAGCGTGACCTTGTATATCCAGCCTGCAGGCCCATCCCACGGCAGCACCACAGGGCGGGGCGCCCGGGCCTGTGCCTACAAAACCTGGTCAACGGGTAAACACTACACGCCAGAATCCAAACAACCTGAGTCCTGGCACAGAGGCTGAAGCATACCTCACGTGAGAACGCCGTCACTCTCTCTATCTGCTGAGTGAAAAGGAATTTGAACCTTTTATTTATTTTTATTTATTTTGAGAGAGAGAGAGAGAGAGAGAGAGAGAGAGAGGGAGCGAAAGCGAGCATGTGTGTGTGTGCACAAGTTGCGGGGGGGTGGGGGAGAGACAGAGAGAGAGAGACAAAGAGGCAGAGAGAGGGAGGGAATCGCAAGCAGGCTCCTCACTGTCCGCACAGAGCCCGA
>NC_069392.1:88074740-88212240 GCF_027475565.1 Acinonyx jubatus | reverse complement strand
TAAAAAATAAAACAAAAACAAACTCATAGACACAGAGAAGACAATGGTGGTCACCAGAGGGAAGGGGCTTGGGGGGTGGGTGAAATGGGTGAAGGGGGTCTCTGTACGGTGACAAATGGTATCTAGACCCATGGTGGTGTTCACTCTATAGTGCATACAGATGTCAAATCATAAAGTTGTACATTTTAAGCTTATATAATATATGCCAATTATATCTCAAGAAAAAAACATAAGGGAAAAATCTGTGACAAAACTGGCTACTGAATTAATGTAGAAAGATATTCTTTCTACAGAAAGAACTTCTAAACTACTGAGCACTGTGATATTTTAACTACAATAAAACTCATAATAATGAAGTAATTTCTAACAGGAATTTTTTTTCAGACCTCTGATTATCAACAGATGAGCAGTTACTTCCATCAAAAGGTTTCCAATATATTTATATGTAATAATTAAATGCAACTTTAATTTTAAAATCTGTATAGAACAACAAGGAAATATTCACAATGGTATGGCCTATTATGCACCAGTAGCTGAATTCATTGGCCTCAAATGTGTATTACACGCGCAGATTTATCTTGCCATCAGTTCCACGGTCTGACATGTACTCCTACCCCTTTCCTACTGCTAAATGAAGAATACTGCCCCTTTGTTCAGTTGACAGACCTTTTCATTGTGTAATATTCTCAAGAAAAATCTTGTTTTATACTTTATATCGCAACGAATGCTAACAATGATGCGATCATTGGAAGAAACAAAGTAAGCCTGTAATTTCTGTAAACAGCATCACTATAAAAGTTTCACAGCAATATAAGCTTCAGACTAAAAACAAACATGTCTTACTCAATTACACAAATACACTCAGACTTCTCCATTTTTTATAAATTCTATTTTATGAATAAGCACCTTAAAAGGGGGGAGAATTACGTTCCACAAATACACTAAGGTGTACATAATTTACCAGCAGTTACTAAGATTAAAAGTGCTGAGAAGCTATTAAGCATTATGTGCAACACTATCAAAAGATCAGCCATGAAAGAGCAGAGCTGTACCAAAGAACTATGGAACCACCATTCTTTTTCACCAAACAAGGAAGTAATGAAATTTGCAAAATTTGTGGACACAGATGACTTTTGGATTGCCAAGATTTTGAAGAACTAGATGATCTAAGGCAAGTGTTCCTGAAACTGTTTTCACATCTGTGAAATGCAACGGTTCCCTTTCATCCAAAAATTGGGGTGTGTGGGTGGCTCAGTCGGTTGAGCATCTGACTTCAGCTCAGGTCAAGATTTCACAGTTCATGGGCTCAAGCCCGGCATCAGGCTCTGTGCTGACAATTCAGAGCCTGGAGCCTGCTTCGGATTCAGTGTCTCCCTCTCTCTCTGCCTCTTCCCCTGCTCATGGTCTGTCTCTCTCTGTCTCTCAAAACTAAATAAAAATGTTCAAAAAAATTTAAATCCAAAAATCTATATAGTTCTGCAGTAAGCTACCTAGTGTCAGGACAAATTACACACAGCCAGGCATTTACATCTGCCAGGCACATGAAGTGAGACCCTTAGAAAGCCCTATAGAATATAACCTCCTTTATAAAGGCTGGTAAGTTATTTTCAAAAAGTTAAGTTACCCCTTTAGAATCTTAGTGGTTCTATAAATATGGTCTAAAATCATTACTAAAGCTATGAATCCTTCCACTAAGGAAAAGAAAGTAACTCTCCACTCCACTTCAGAACATCATTACTGCAGTAACATCAACCTAAGTCTCCACAACCAAAACAATGAGGAACCAGGACAGTCCCCAGAGGACACGTGCAAAGACGGGACACCACCCACCGAGCAGCAAGCGGAAGCAAACTGTCACAACCGAGAAAAGCCCCCTGGCCGTCCGGATGGGGCCTCAGCAGCACAGTGGGCAGGAAGGGCTGATGGAACTGGTGCTAAACTAGGGGAAAAACAACTGCAAAGCAGAGCCCTGCCGGCGAAAACCGGGCACTTGGAGGAGGCGGCGGTTTCTGATTGAAATTCACAGTTTCCGTCTCTCGGTGCAAACCCTTCCATCTCCAGGGACAGAGCTCGCCCAGGCTTCGTTCTCAGACACTGCAGCAGGCTAATCAGGACTCCTAACAAGCAAGGTCAGGCACGGCTGCCGGGAACCCCGGCATCTGTCTGTGAGGAACGTGTGTGGGCTTCAGGACCCTTCTCTAAGAGCTGCCATGCTCTGCAGAAACCGCTTCTCTACGCCACGAATGACAGCGGGTCCCTCCACCGTCAACCTCGCGCTATGCAAGGAAGAACACTAAGATTTCCAAATCAAATTTTGCTCATAATAAATGTAAGTAAAATAGCCACATAAACTAACAGTTCACACTGATATTTCAGATAAATTTTTAAAGAGTGATGATCTTCTAACACATGACATTTTTGTTGAAAGTCCATCCGGAGTTTTGCATTAATGGCATGGCCAGAGAGCAGTCACTTCAGCGCTCACCAAAGCTTCCTCCTGCACTAAGTGGGGCACATCTCTTCCCAGCCAGACGACTAAATAAAAATTTTCACACCACCTTTTCTTCGCTGCGCGCCAGCACGTGGGGTGCATCATCTGAATGTGGGAGGTGACCGTCTTACCAAAAAGACCGTGGTGCACGAAACAGGGCCAGAAATAAATTATCGTCAGTCCATCAGTGGCCCCGTCTCATTTTATTTATACATTCAATAACGTAATGAACGTCGGTGGATTCACCACCAAACCTGAGAATTAGAACACTGTGTACCAGATTTTAATTTATCCCGACCTCGAACTTCCAGCTGAGAATGATTACCTTCTCAGATTTTTGTTCACTCTTTCCTTATTTTCATCATCATCAACTCTAGCAGTTGAACCACTTGATTAAACTGTTTTGGTTTTAACCACTTCCTGAGAGGCACTGGAGACCTGGGACAGGAAGAACACAACAGACGAAGCAGTGCCGAGGCGGGCAGGCTGGGCTCCAGCAGCAGCCGAGTTAGGAGCTCTGACCGGTGGCTCTGAGCATGTCCGATTCCAACCACAATGTCCAGAGGAATTTAAATTGTGTGTGACCACTGGCACATAAACTCTATCATGAGTGTGAAATCTGCAGAAGTCAACGGCCTACAGTACAGTAGCTCTGTGCATGAGACATTTACTCTGCTGAGGAGCCCACGGCTTCTCTGAGGTGCAGAGAAGGTCCCTCGTCACTGATGTGGTCTTTGGGACCCTCTGCCAGGTGCAGGCAGAGTAGCTATGCTCTTGTTTGGTTTTACGCGGTTCTATTCTACATACATTATGTTTGCTGTTTAACAGAAGAGAAAACTTAAAAATGCATTGAAGCTTTGAAATATGTCCATATACTGTTATCATTACAAGTATGAATAAAAAAATAATAAGCATTGGGTTAAATCCTTTGTTAATATTTTTCCTCACCTTCCAAATCTAGTAATCACGAAACAATGTATTTAAAAAAAAAAAAAAAACAACCCAAAAAACCCTAAATGTAAAAGACTTGATATCCAGCAGTAAGTCTGCCAATATGTGTCATATCCATGTCACGTGATTTATAAATGTGAAATGAGACAAAGACATTGTGAACACCACAATGCTGTCATAATGAAAAAGAAAATCATCAGTTATAATTAACATGCAAAAACTTTGAGTTTAATTTAAATACAAACTTCCATATGTATGTTCTGCTGAATCTGCTGTTTCCCATAATCATTTGCTCAACCAGATTAGCATGGAAAAAGGGGCACAGATATTATTTAGACATTAGCAACTGAAAGCTTCTTTAATACGTATTCATCTAAAAACAAGCACTCTTTAAGTTACAAAATGTTACGCGTACATAGACTGTGATTTTTTATAATAGTAGAACTATAAATTCATGCTCACTTCACCACAACCCTGACAACTGAGAACAGGTGTCGTCCTCAGCATCACAGATGAGAAGGTGAGAAAGTCACACTGACTCAGAAGAATGCACTTGAGCTTGGTTACACTAAGAGGCAGGATCATCTACGGTAACATAAACTATGTTAATCTGTGATACCTTCTTCATAGTGTGATCATAAATCATGTATTAGACCAGCAAAGAAAAAGGCCATCTTACAAAAAGAAAAATTTCAGTGAAGATTTTAGTATCTTAAATCCAGCAATATTCATGGAGTGTCAATCACCCTCTGAAAAGCTGACAGAGAAAGAAAGCCACCAACAACGTCCTCAAGAAATCATCTCCTGTGGAAACAGGGCATACGCTGTAAAGTAGAATGTGTTAAATAGTACACTGGCCTTGGTGGGAAGAAGTGATTATAGAGAGTGAAAATTTACGGGGGCATTTCCAATAAGACAAAATCTGGACCTTGCCTGAACAGACAATACGTGTGACCCACATAGAGGACACGGAGACATGGCTTCCAGCAGGGCAGTGGGTGGGAGTTTTTCATGTTGTCTTGACCCAACTCCTATATCATGCTTACTACACCATGCTGGAAATCATCCATAAAACAAGAAAAGAACTGGAATTACATTAAAACTCAATGAAAAGGACTTTCTCTGAAAAGGAGGTCTCTATGTTGGGATCACATGCTAGAAGTAACTCAAAATGAAATTAGGTTGATTTACAGAAAAGTACTAGCGTTTGACAGTTTTCAACCTATGTGTTCATTTACACGATTCAATCTGCGGAGGTGCTAACATTTTAGTAAGCATCAAAGACATCATGATTCTTCTGAAAGGGAATGAAGGATTGGCTGGAATGAAGGACGGTGCTTGGGTGAAACACTGGCATTATTACTACAGGGTCAACGCATCTCATGTGGCACATCGGAGTCTGCTTGTTTTCTCCTGTGAATACTAAGGGCAGCAGAGCCATAAAACCAGTGGAGACGCCCTTTGCTTTAAGCTCACAATTGATTATACAAGTGACCCCAGTGCCAAGAAATGGGGAGAAATATCTTAGAGAGTAACTTACGCAAACCCTTGATTTTTCCTATCAGAGCTCCATAGCATAATGAAATGTAAACACCTTGTTTCTCATCTGCTAAAATGGATGATCAAATTTGCTTTGATCTAACTTTATAAAAATTACCTTCAGAAAGGTTATAAGTTTCCTGAAAACTCCTCAGGAAAAATTTTAATCTTGGACTTTTATAAGCAACTACCAAGACATCATGAATATAAAGAACCTCTCACAAAAAGTCAGTACTGTATAATGAAACTGTGTAAAAGTTGGTAATTAAGCATAATTGAAGGCTGCAGTGAACATATAGGCCTTTGTTCTTTTTAATTCTGGCACTGACTGGGAATTAAAGATAAGAGCTTAAGGCATATTTTAGTCAGAGTCCAGATGTATAAGCCCCAATGTTCTAAAAGTAATTTAAGTGAAATAAAAGAAGAGAATGGCCAAAAATATTCTAGATGCCTGCCAGGGAAAAACACCTATATTCCGAACATTTAACATATTTGATCAATCAAATTTGGAATCATTTATTCCCTGACCTTAAAAAAAAGTTAAAATAGCAGATATTCTCATATCCAAGATCTGAATGAATTACTAAAGCATAGCAAAAAAAAAAAAAAAAAACCAAAAAAAAAAACACCTTAAAAATTAATTTGTCACATTAAACAACAATGTATTATTACATGCAAAGTAATTTGAACGTTCATGCTAAAAAAGGTATAGACAGTTCACTATTGCCACAAAATTCAATTGTCTTATTTCAATATAGGAATAAGAGAGGAGACAAGAGAATAAAGGTTCTCAGTACTAAACCATACATCTAGGGTCTAATAACTCACAAAGTAGTACTAGATGACATAATTATAATGTATGCAGTATTATTATAGTCTTTTGGGTTTCTTATTTTGGGAGCTGGAAGTGGTGGGATAGAGGAATTTCTAACCACACACACATATCTATTCTTTATTCACGGATCTTCCATAGGAATATGATGAAAAACAAGACCAGTTAGAGATGGAATAACCAAGAAAGGGACTGATAAAGGACCGGGGCCTCGGGCTGAGAGTCCAGAATGTTTGGACTGGCCAGCAGGACAGAGGGGACCCAGTATGAGTGTGCAGGGGGAGTAGGCAAAGTATGTGGAAGGGAAGAAAATGGGTTATAGAGTTGAGAAAAGAACGTGTCTAACAAAATACAACGGGCGATTAAGGGGCTTCTTTGCAGGTTGGCTCTGCAGCAGGATGCAGCAGAAGGACACTGGAGCCGGAACAAGAGAAGGGCCCAGGCAGCCAGCCAGGGAAAGGAGACCGGGCTCACGGACGCACGTCGCTGTGACAACGCCAGCCCACTCGCCTGCAGTCTCTCCCTGGTGTCTGCACTCCACATGGCAGATGAACAATTCCAAGAGTTCTAACTTCCCTGGCTTTCTCTTACATACAGAGTGAACGGTCACCGGCACCGGGCTCAAGGCTCTTCTCAGTCGGACTCCAACCCAGCTTCCCAGGCTCATCCTAACCCGTCCCATAACCCCCTTAAATGAAATCCTCCTAGTGGTGACCGTTTCCCCCACAGTGCACAGTCTGTGGTCTCAGGGTTCCATCTCCTACCACTCTCTGCCAACCCCACGCCCAAGGCCACTGCAGGCTCGTGGAAACAGGGCATGTGAAGCTCACACACACCTCACAGAGGGCCTCTCACCGTGCTCCGCTGGGAAGGCTCTAAGTCCACGTTACACTTACAATGTAGCCCCAGCAAAAAGGTCCTCCCTGACCATCCATCCTAAAATAACACCTCTCTCAGACACTCTGGAATAGCACCCAAGTGTCTGTCCATCAGAATCTTACCCCCACAGAATTCTCTCTTACCTTTATGTTTGTATTATGTGTCTAAGCTGCACCTCAGCTCAGCAGCCCCAAATCTGAGGGGTGTAAGAACAGAAGCTGTTATCATCTTCAAATACCAATACCATCTCGATTCTGGAACACAGCCGTCACTGTAGTAATAAACGTTTACAGGAAGAATAAGCCAACAGGGGCACCTGGATGGCTCAGTCGGTTAAGCACCCAACTCTTGGTTTCGGCTCAGGTTTGTGAGATGGAATCCCGCGTCGGGCTCTGCGCCGAAAGCGTGGGGCCTGCTTGGGATTCTCTCCCCCCGCCCCCGTGCCCCTGCCCTGCCCCACTCGTGCTATCTCTGTCTCTCTCAAAATAAATAAATAAACTTAATTAGAAAGAATAAGCCAATAAATAAATGAGATGCCTTTATCAGCATAATAACCTTATGCAAGATTTTTTCCTCTCCTAAAACCTTCTTCTGTATCATTGTGTAGCTCTTCTGTTTCTTTGGATGTATTATAGACAACTGTATAAAAACCAATCTCTTCTAAAAAACAAAGTCATATAATATTCATGATATTTTAATGCCCAGGAATTAAATACAGAAATGAATATTTGATAAAATGCTGGCTTAGAACTAAAGAATAAAGTTTAGAAAAAGCAGAAAACAATCTTACATTTCTATAACAAATATATATACCACTAACACTTAGAATTCCTCCACTACCAACTTGAGAATTTCTTTTAAAGTGGTAAATATGGTATTTGAGCCACATAACCATGATGCACTAAGAAGGTATGTGATCACATAACCATGATGCACTAAGAGCGGCTCTCATTTCTGACCGAACGAGAGAGGATGTCCTGGTATAAACGCATCCTCCCTTTCCCTGCCGAGTACATACTAATTCTGTCTGCTTAGCAAACTTTAGGAGCAATCGGTCTTCAAAATTACAAATAATCATGAGAAACAAAAAACACCATTTGAATCAGTGCAAGGAAGTACATTAAGTGTTCATACCGCAGGGCAAGGACAGTTTTAAAAAAGGCTAATAGGACTGCACAATGCTAAACACATTGCCCCCACACCAAAAGCTGAAGGCATACACAGTCCCAAGTACTGACCCTACTTTACAAAAATTCCCATTGCAAAACTTCCTTCGAATTATGTGAGCATTGATTTATGTGAGGTGGTTAAAACATATTGCTCACATAAAACGGGAATTTGCCAGAAGGAAAAAAGTGAGGAAACACGAAGTAACAGAAGTACATGAAATGCGCGTACCACGGAGCCCACTCCACCGTGCAAACACGGACAACGACTCCAGCCCGGAGCTTCCTGGCAGTAAACATAACGAGGAAAGCTCAGTTACATACAGGATTTGCTGGTGCTTAAGACCAAAATGACAAGTTGTTTCAGAAAGGCACAACCTTTCCTGGAATAAAGACCAGAGAGAAACTGGCCCCCAAGTCTCACAAGGAAGATATGACCTGTTTTCATGAGCAGCAACCTGTAGCTCACAGTAACAAAGATACGACTTTTATAAGGTTACTTCTTAAAACATCCCTAAATGTAAGCAATTATCACAAAAACCAGGAAGAAAGCAAGTAACACAGTGGAGGAAAGCGGCTCTCTCACGATAGTTTTCACCGAGGTTGCGGGTGGAAGCATGTTCAGAAGGAAGGGAATACGCACCACGAACAGCACTAAAACAGCCGGACAGGCGCACCGAGGACAGCACTAAAACAGCCGGACAGGCGCACCGAAAACAGCACTAAACCAGCCGGACAGGCGCACCGCGGACAGCACAAAAACAGCCGGACAGGCGCACCGACGACAGCACTAAAACAGCCGGACAGGCGCACCGAGGACAGCACTAAAGCAGCCGGACAGGCGTACCGACGACAGCAGTAAACCAGCCGGACAGGCGCACCGACGACAGCACTAAAACAGCCGGACAGGCGCGCCAAGGACAGCACTAAACCAGCCGGACAGGCGCACCAAGGACAGCACTAAACCAGCCGGACAGGCGCACCGACGACAGCACTAAAACAGCCGGACAGGCGCACCGACGACAGCACTAAAACAGCCGGACAGGCGCACCGACGACAGCACTAAAACAGCCAGACAGGTGCACCGTGGACAGCACTAAAACAGCCGGACAGGCGCACCGACGACAGCACTAAACCAGCTGGACAGGCGCACCAAGGACAGCACTAAACCAGCCGGACAGGCGCACCGACGACAGCACTAAAACAGCCGGACAGGCGCACCGACGACAGCACTAAAACAGCCGGACAGGCACACCGACGACAGCACTAAAACAGCCGGACAGGTGCACCGTGGACAGCACTAAAACAGCCGGACAGGCGCACCGACGACAGCACTAAACCAGCCGGACAGGCGCACCGACGACAGCACTAAAACAGCCGGACAGGCGCACTGAAAACGGCACTAAAACAGCCAGACAGGCGCACCAAAAACAGCACTAAAGCAATCGGACAGGCGCACCGACGACAGCAGTAAACCAGCCGGACAGGCGCACCGAGGACAGCACTAAACCAGCCGGACAGGCGCACCGAGGACAGCACTAAACCAGCCGGACAGGCGCACTGACGACAGCACTAAACCAGCCGGACAGGCGCACTGACGACAGCACTAAACCAGCCGGACAGGCGCACTGACGACAGCACTACAACAGCCGGACAGGCGCGCCAAGGACAGCACTAAACCAGCCGGACAGACATACAGAATGCAGACACTCCGCGGGGCTTCTGAACACTCCGCTGAAGGGGGAGTGGGGAGGCCCTGATTCACGGACGCTGAGGAGCCAGATGAAGACACGAGCCTGAAAAGAGGGATTTGTATCTCCTTGGGGATGAGCCATGACAGTTAGCTCTAAGTAGGTCCAAATTTCTTCCCTCAAAAGTAAGTTGGAAACTTCAACAGACAAATAAGGATCTGAGAACTGACATTCCAGACCACTGACAACTTTGTTAACTTTCATGAGGAAAATTCATCAAGTCAGAGTTAGAAAATACCCATTTCAGTAAGAAAACATTTGTCATGAAGCAACCATAGAACATCTAAATTACCCGTTTAATTGAGAAATATTTCCCAGATGCTGACAAGATACCTTTGGTGGAAAATATACACTTATCTCCATGTGTACCTTAATAAATTGTCAGTTTAAGTCAGTAAAGTATAAAAGGAAATTTTCTAAAAATAATAAATAACCTTGGCGTTAGATGAATTGATGTGACTTCTATCTATCTTTCCACGTAGAAGTAATTATTTAGAAGGGCCATCTGTCTGTTCAATCCCACTTGTTCACAATAAAACCATGTCAAATGATCACAGGACACTAATTCTACACTGGATACTATCTGCAGATGGAGAAATGGGAAAAGACAGAGAAAGAGTCCTGAGCTCACGCAATATGAAGTCATTAAAATAGGACAATCTCCCACTCATTAAAAAAAGCAAGCCACGATGGAAAGAAGACATGTTTTCCTCCACTGTGGCTCAAGAGTTATTTCTGGTGTGTGTGTGTGTGTGTGTGTGTGTGTGTGTGTGTGTGTGTGTATTTTTTTTTAATCAGAGAAGAGCCCATAAACACTTTATTTTTCCTAAATCAGGCCAAATAAGAAAGAAAGAAAGAAAGAAAGAAAGAAAGAAAGAAAGAAAGAAAGAAAGAGAGAAAGAGAGAAAGAGAGAAAAGAAAGAAAAAGAAACAGGGAGGGCAGAAAGGAAACTCTGTTAACCATTCGAGTAAGAGAAGAAATAAGAGGGAAGGCCAACAAGCAGCAGGGGTGGGGAGAGACGGCCCAAGGCCAGCAGTCATACAGCGTGACCCACAAGTTGGAGAAAGAACACTCCATGGAGATCTAAGATGGGCATATAGCACAAAGTAAAGTATCTCAGTGTATCCATGAGAATAAGCTACCCATTTCAGTGACAGAAAACAGTATTTACCCCCTCAGAAAATCATGAGGCATAAACACTAAGAAAGATTCTGGTCCTTCACTAAAGAATCATGTGCCAACTTAGCCCAAGGTAACTTTTAAAAACAGACAATCAAGTGACAATAATGAATTAACCTCATGCTCTTCTGAGAGGAAAAATTTGAGTCTGTTTAAATATATGTCATTCACAGTTTTTATAAAAAGGTATTATTTTCTCATTTAAAAGCAACTTAAGTTTCTAATCAACGCAAACCACTGCCAGCAAAGCTTCAAAGGCAACTCCCTGTGCAAGTATATATGCCTTTCCCAGCACTGTTTCGGTCTGGGATACTTTCATGTTTCAAGAAAAAGAGTGATGTTTTCCATCTAAACTGAAAAGCAGGAAATAATGATGTTTTCATAAAATTTTAACATATAAACATAAAAGTTTATGAGAAGAGAGAGAAAGGAAAGGAGACCAGGTAGACCCCAAAGGCCTACACGATGTCACGTCTGGTCACAATGCGTTACAAGAAATTAGAACCAAGTATCAGAGTTGTGAGGATTTCTACCCCACAGTTTAGTCTAGGTAACACCTGGCATGTATAAAAGTGTGGGGGAAAGATTTTACTTAGCAATTAAGATCAAAGGTACCATTAAAAGCAAGATGGCTAACCACAATCCCAAGAGTCTGATAAAAGGGGATAGGGCCAACACAAATCTCACAGCTCAAGAATCTGAAGGAGGCCTGGGGGAAACCCATTCACTGGAACAAAAGCACTAATTAGCCCTGAGCCTACCCTTGACCCCCTGCCTCCTCCCCGCTCCTAGGGCCTAAACACCCCCCACAGTCATGTTGACAATAATGCTCTATCAGAGACTGAGGCCTACAAAGTGGCTTCACTAAGGTTGTGATGTAGATATTCATTAATAAATCGAAAAAATAGGTACACTTCCTTTGATCATGAAATTATTTAGCCCTTAGACTGTCTAATGCATGGATCCAATTTAAAATTCTCTGGGTGAAAGTAGCTGGGGGGCTTAGGAGCCTTCCTGAGATGCTGCCTGGGCAGATACCTCCCGCTGGTGCCTGGACACCACAAATTCAGAGATTCCCAGTGAGCCCTTTGCCTCCTCCTATAGATCCACACAAGCACTGAACTAGGAAGGCCATCTCCTTCTGTTGTTATATGCGCCTGGCTTGCACAAGAGATAGACTTATTATGGCTGTTTCAGTTGTGGTAATTGTGCACAGGCTCGTTTTCTAGATTACTATTAGCAAATTCAAAGAGTCATAAAGATACTTTGGCTTACTATATTAAGAACAGAATTACTTATTTAAAATAGGAAATACTTTAGAATGAATTTGAAAATTAATTGGAGTTTATTATTTTGGAACGTGAATCAGATGTAGCTATATTGAGTTCTTGATATTTAAGTGTATGAGACTTCAGAAACACAGTAATGTACTACCTTAAAATAAGTTCAGGCAAATTTAGGGACAAAAAACTATGTTCTCGCATAGGCCACCACTTCAGGTGTTCATGAAGTCAAAACATATATATTTGAAATTATCTAAATTACTGTTGCTAATGACAGTCATGCTGACAAAATTTACTGGTTCATCAAACTACAGTGCAAGTACATGAATTTATTGGTAATAAATTATCATTTTTGCATACATCAGTCAAAGCACAAGGCCTAAATACTTGCAAACAAAATGCATTATTAATTTAATTGTCACGGCCTATTTGGCTAACTTCTATTACTATTTGCTATAATATGCAACGCATAAGAGGGGAGAATCAAATTTAAAACATAAAAAAGTAAGCTGATTATTTTGTCCTGGAGAAATTAAAATATAGCAAGCTTGCAAAACTATAGCCAAGGCATTAATGTTTTAAATAGGTAAGAAAAAAAGGTTTAACTCAATTTTGAGAACAGTAATGCCCAAAGTGAGGGTTCAACATGCTGATAAAGAGTTTCTTTGTTTCCTAAAACCATTAACAGCCATCAATTCCCTCGCCAAGGCAGGGAGGAAGGTGGAATGGAAGAAAAGAGCCCTTTGGCACCGACCGTGCTAGATTTTGCTACTTAAACAGGACCTTCCCCAGCTACACACACCTACTGGAAACCGACACTGTTGCTGGGGCCCTGGCTTTCTGATGTCGCATTTCTATGCAGTGAGAGGGAGCACCCCGAAAACACATACCGGAAACAACAAGTGTTCTGAGACACAGAGGTCTTAATAGAAACAGCAATTCAATGGAAGATGTGCAGCTGAGGTGGGGCCTGCACCCTGGACTACGTAGGGGGTTACGGCCCCAAAGACGGGACGTGCTTTCCCCACCTGAGATTCATTCTCTGATTTTAGGACCAGACCATGTCAGGTAAATGGAAAACCAAACAGTACACCTGGCTTTTCAATTACCTGTCATGATACATAGGAGGTTTCTACTGCTCTTAAGGGCTTCAAGGATGAAAATATGTGTAAGGTGCCCAATTTTTAATTAGTATGAAACAATATGAACACTTACTTCACCCTTTACAATTCCTCAATAAAAGGCAAAATGATATAATTTGAGTCCAAAACATATACTAGTTATATGGTAGGAAATATTTTCTTTTTACTAATTAAATGACCTAGACTGTTTTCATCATTCGTAATTTATTTTGTGAACAAAATAGCCTAAGTACCTGTATATAAAGATTCTCAATGTGGATAATTAGTACAAGGAAGAACAATGAGATTAGAGTCAGAATAATAACAATTCTAACATGTATTCACTATAAGATATGGAATAAATTATTGCCTATTCCTGAATCTTGGTCCTTAGATCTATAAAACTGGAATAATGCACTGCTAATAACATGAGATAATGCATGTAAAAGCAACAAAAACATAGTACTTACAAAAGTTTTGTTTCTACTTTCATAAACACTCAAGAAACATAACTTTGATAATTCTTGAATTATAATTTAAATAATATAGAATTTTTTGAATTTCAAGAATAATGCATTCGGGAGGTGTTCAACACATACAGTCAGGCTCAAATTAAATCTAATGCTACCAACAGAAGTCCCAGAAACCCAAAGATAAAAAAAAAAAAAGGAAGCAGGCATACACTCCATATTTTGAGGCGGTAGTCACATCCAAACTAAAACGCTAAGAAAACGGTATGCCCTCAAAAGAAGTGTCAAGGTAAATTGCTTATAAACACAGAAAACATTGGTAAGAGCATTTTAAATGTTTTAAAAAGGCAATTAAACATTTACAAATAAGGAAGAAGTCCTGGGAGGTCCTGGGCTATAGAACAATCTGCATCATGACTGACATCTTAAAAAAGTATTAAAAACCAAAAGTTTCCAGGAGCAACTACAGAGTTTGAGATGCCGTCTCGGAGGATTTGGGGGCAACCTACTGTGTCTTTGAAGGAAGAAGAGAGGGTTTTACTAGCTCTGGGTGAGCTGTACATTGTACAGATTTAAAAATTTCAGAAGTAGCCAAACTCACCTGATAGCTGACATTGTTCTATTTCTGCTCATCTAATATAATTAAGTATATGTGCCGAAGCTAATTATGACACAGTGGCAAGAGAAAAGAAGGCCTGGCAGTTGATGACATAATAATCGTAGTGTTATTTTTCATGACATGGCAACTATAGTATTATTTTGGGGATGACACAAGATGTATTTCTTTTTTAGTGTCAGCAATGTTTAATTACAGTAAGAATTTAAAAATATTATTTTAAAACCTCAAAATAAAAATACAGGAAAAAATAGACCAAGTTTACTTTTACATACTTATTTTAGCCCATTCATACACATGTGCAGAGGTCATCCCCTCTAAATCAACTTTTCTACTGTTTCAAGATTATTTCACAAATTCAAAGTCCCTTAAATCCTTTCAAATATTTTTAGATTATAATTTTTAAAATTAAAATGACATTAAATTTTGGGGGGTGAATGACATAAAATATATTATTAGACCACAGAGTACCACAAATGCAAACATGATGAACTGACTTGATAAAAATTCTAGAAGGCACTTAAACAAAGCCTAAAGTGAAAACATAACTGTATTTGTTAAATTTTTAAAAATGAACAAAAATTACCTTTCTTTGGGGGTGCCAACTCCATGTTTGCCTAGCAGATGAGTATTTAAGTGCTTCTTCATTACAAAAGCAACCCTGAAGAAAGAAATAACAATAATTATAGAATTCAGTCATAACTCCCTACTAAAAATATGTCCAGAAAGTATTTTCAAACAGGCATTTATATATGAATACAACAGGAATGTGCATATTACAATGGTGTTCTTGGTAAACCAGATGCTTGCATACAAATCAAATATACTGTGATATTTGAAGACCAGAAGAAATAAGTGAATTTAAATTAAATGGTTTGTTTTCTTACTTGAGTGTGTGAACAGGGACAAAAACAATGACTGTAGCTTAGTCACTGTCTTCACCATCAGAAGAAAGATAAAGCAATACCACAACATAACATTCACTGCCCCCTAGTTGATCCCACACTTCAATCATGAAATGAGTTTGAGAAAATGTCGTTTTATTAAATATTTAAGGGACTATAAAAGAGAAAATGAATAGCTTCCATGAAGCTTCCTTGAAAACATGGTAATAATTTGAAAAAAGGTTTTTAAAAATGTTATAAATGTTTATTGTGTCTCTGGCACATGCAAAAAAAGAAAAAAAAATGTGCTTAAGTGCCAAGAAGATGTCAATAACTAAAACAAACAAAAAGTATTACCTGACACACTATCTTATTTCATACACAAATCAGCTTACTTAATTCAATTTTGATTTCATAAATATGAAATGGACAGGAATCAGCACCCAGTCCATGGAACACTAGTTATCTCCTTCTGAATACAGTACAACATCAATTTAATTACATCGTGTGATTATTTAAAACAATTTAGATCTCATTCAGAAGCATCAGACTAAAATGGTTCTCTTGATAAGCAAAAAAAAAAAAAAAAAAAAAAAGAAATTTAATGTTATAACTTCCAGTGTAAAAGGGCTTGCAAACATTTTTGTTAATTATGTATTACAGCTGTCCTTCATAAAGTTAATTACCAATAGCTGAAAGGCAACAGAATCTATTTGCATATGTACATGAAAGGCATGACATATGCAAAAATATGATTTTAATTAGCATTCTATGATATGAAGGGCTACAAATCAAATTGGCATGTTATAAGATTCTTAACATTAAACACCAAATTCATCTGGACATGTTTGCACAAACGGGCAATGTAAGACTATAACGTACTGCGGCCTTCTGGAAGAGACGTGTCAAAAGCTAAGACTGAAACAATTTCTAAAACTGTGAATGCCTCTTTTGTGTGTCTGTTTTTTTTCCCCCATTTCTGGTCTATTTTGGTTATTTTCCTATAATATTAGGGAACCTCAGTTTTGAGGCTAAAACAATGTATTTGCATTTTTTAAATGACTGTGACTTCATTATTCAAATAATGTATGTGTATGCACTGAAAATGACATTCATTCTTTTTTATATGTTAGGTAATAGATATGGACAATACATGCTTTACAACTATAAATAACTGATCACGCTATCAATCATTAAAATGGAAAAATGATTACATGTAAAGAATCAAAGAGTGATGATATTAAATGCTTAGCAAGAATAATGGTACAAGATATACTATATTTGTTTCTGCTTGATTTGGACAAAATAAATAACATTTTTCATTTCCTTAAAAAAGAATGCAGTAATAACAACAGTCCATTTAAGGCATAACTTCCCTACTGTCCTCTATTTTCCTATAATTAAAAAAACATAAAGCTAATAGCAAAGAGCAAAGGTTAAGAACCCAAAGTTGCAAAGCAAAGCTTATTTACATGACCAAGTATAATTTAAGAGACGTGAGCTTAGAACCACAGTGCAGTTTCTAAATGAAAAAAAATTTTATTAATTAAAATGTTTAAGTTTTAAGACTGGAAACAAAAATATTACCCTGCACAGGGGAGCAAACTAAAGTACACAGCGAGAGAAAGCTTCTACCTAATATAATTTCTCAATTATCTGCTCAATGTAACACTAAATATTTGGAGGAATAACAATTTTTTTATTATGGGAAAAATTTATAATACTAAAATATAGCTCAATTACAGCCAAATGTAAAATGTCCATTCAACTGAAATCTGACTTGACGTATAAAGTCTTTAAATTCGGTCTATACAAAGTACAAGTAGCATCAAAGTCTCAGTATCATCCTCAATTAAAAAATATAACTCAAACATGGCTAAAATAATCTTACCAACTTACACGAACAAAACATTGCAAACAATTTGCGATTACTGAATGTCTTCTAGCTTTCACTGCCATCTTCATAGCACTGCATTAGTATCTTTAGCATATTAACTGCTTTGGAAATTTTAAAATCTAGATACCATCAGAAATAAAATAAAAATAGCCGCAAATTTGAAAAGCGATACAAGTGAAATGCCTTCTTCCTCATGAATACTTCTGCCTTTTGGCCTCCATCGTGTTTCCCCACATTTACTGATCACTTCCTGTGTAGCACACTAATATGTCACATCAGACAGAGCTGTGCCTTCACGGAGCTTTCAGTCCATCACCTGTAGCCTCCAACAGGATGCACCCAGCCCGCTGCACTCCTGCGGGCACACAGCAAGTCCCGTGCTTGGTAAGGAACAGTTCTAGACAGATGCGATGCACACAAGGCAACACTTACGAGTCCTACCTCAGAAAATGTTAACACCAGTGAAACAGACAAGAACAAGCATCTTGAATAGTGATAAGAGGATAAACAAAAAGAAGAAGGAAGATCTGAATTCTATATTGGAATCAAAATTCTGTATTGGAGGCTCCAGAATGTGGCTTGTGAGGGAAGGAGGCAAGGAACTGGCAGGGGACAGAGCAGGGAACAGCAGGCCACAGAAGGAAGGGCAGCCAGGACAGCTGAGTATGAGCCTAGTGTGGGGCCTGCTCCTGGAGGGGAGGGTAGAGGGGAGGAAGGGGCAAGGGCTGAGCAGGTGGAAAGGCAGGGGAGGGCAAGGGAAGGCAGGATAGGGCAGGGCAGGCCATGTGGTGTCCCTGAGAGCAACAACCTCACAGGCCAGACAGCCCAGGCTCACACTCCAGTGAGAAAGGAAGCCCAGTCTGAACACTAGTGGGACACATCTGACTCTCACGCTGATGAATTCCTCTAGCTGCTGGGCGCAGAGTAGATGGAGGGAGGAGACGAGGGCAGGGGCCGCCAGGAGACTCTGGGAGGCACCCAACAAGAGGGGAACCTGCTGGCCTGGAGGTCAAGGGCGAGGTGCACGCTAGAATACACTCGCTGAGGTCGTCCACCTGCAAATGCCTGACAATCTGAAGGAACACCTTGAAATAATAAAAACAGTGTTTTCTATATATGATTGATTTCCAAGTATCTATAATTGCCTGAAATAGCATCACTTAAAATTGCTTTTGATGTCAAAAGAGCAGCACAGTAATAACATTTACATCCTAGCTATAGATTTCTACTTTTCAGTACAAATATTTCTTACTTTAACTTCTAATTTTAAACCGATTTCTCCTACACGATACGTCGACCTAATCACAGCCTCTTCCTTCAGTCCCTTAGGTCGTATCACTGCGGAATGATTTCCACTTCAGAGTCATCAAAGACTATCTGATTGATCTATTTAAGTAAATAAAACAGTGTCATGAATTTGGGGAAAGGGATGTGAAACAGAAACCTAGAGCCACAGCACGCGAGAGCCTCTAACACACAGCAAGTCAGGATGTTTAGCGGGGGGCCAGAGGTCAGCTGTGCACAGGCCGTGTTCCTCCCGGCCTCGAGCCAAGACGAGCAGCAGCCGTATGCCTCCTGAGTCTCTGCCATGTTATTCCTGTGTCCCTTGCCTCTCTGACAAGGGCACATGCTCCTCAAAGACGGGCCTGTAGGGTATATAATACCTAACTGTGTGAGAATTTCTGACCATCAGGTCAACGCAGGCCACACAGGTTACAGGAAAGAGGAACATGTGTGCTTTTCAGCAGTTAAAATCCAAACACATTAACACAGTAGGTCAACAAGAATCTGCAGGACTTGTTAACACACGACCGTGAGGCAAGCCCATGTACACCCTCTTTAGGTCTTACTGAGGGATCCGAGTCCCCTACCCAGGTCTCCAGCGGGGCCCCCAACACCCAGGCACACACACCCCTAACCACTGCCCAGAACGCAGGCTACACGGAGATGTCTCACAGGTGCTGTTCAGTGTCAACCCCTTCCCAGCATGCCACCAAGACATGTGACTCTGGACCTGAACTTCTTGGTGTCACTTGTCAGTCCAGCATTAATTCACCCTGTAAGCTCAGACATGTGACTCAACAAGGTGCCTTCGGTTTCCTCATATATCAAATGGATGGCAGTGACTGTTCCTACCTAATAAGGATGTGATGAGGAGAACACGATCATTGTTTGCACAGCACAGAGCATGGTGACTCACACATTCTTAACGTTATACAAATCTTTGCCACTTTTAGCTCTTAACCACCTTAAACTCAAAGGTTCAAGGCCTAACTACCCCCCTCCTGATAATCTACCTCATTCCCACTGGCCAGCACCTCTCTGTAATCAGGCCACGTTAGCAGGAAGTTAGCCAAGTTAGCAATGTGGTAGGAACCCCACGTTCATAGGAGCTACAATGCAATTCAAAGTGATTCGATTCAAACACTAATTAAAAGGTTCACATGTTTTAATACCATCAGTAAGCACCGGGGACTCCAAAGTAAACAGCACTCAGGGCTACCCATGGAACAGACAGAAGAGGAGCAAGCAATGACAAAGAATGTTTAGGTGCAATCACCAAGATCGCGAGCAGAGACCACAGAGAGCGGGAGCCACTCCGAGGTTCCAAAGAGGCCTCGGAGCACAACAGTTAAACGGGTCAAGGCGTGCAGATTCCAGGCCCACGGACCAGGACATGCAATGGGGAAAGAAGTAACACAGAAAGGTCGAGAAAGATTGCTAGAGAATTAGGTACCAATCTGAGATAACAAAGGAAAAAAAAAACAAAACAGCAGAGTTCTAAATCACGAAGCGTCCTATGAGTCATGCCAAAAACTTTAGATTTTATCCAGATTCTCAACATTTGCCAAATATCCTGCAGATGACTGTTCTGCAGGACAGTCATAGGGATGTTTCCGAAAGGGGAGGGCTGGAGGGCGGGGCGTGAAGCCTCACCAGGCAACACTGAGTTGGGAGAGTCAGACACTGCAGCCTCCCAGTCGGAAGGAGCCTGTGAGCACGGAGGCCCAAGAAAGGGAGGGGAGATGTGTGCAGCTCTCTCTGAACCTACTGGACTGCTACATATTTTTGTCATAAAGATGAACGAACATCTGTTAGAACTCTGTCTTCAGGACACAATTGAGAAAATGCTGCTGTAGAGTCTGAGGAACACTGAAACAGGACATGAACATGACCGGATGTACACTTCAAAAGGCACGGGTTTTGCAGTCAGCAATGAGAGCAGGGCCTACTCTACCACTTACCATGGGAGTGTAGCCCACACATTTCTTTTTTTTAATCACGCTAATCCTCTCCTTCCTACTTTGTAGTGTGGGGACAGAAATGCCTATCTCAGAAAGTTTTAAAAATGAGATAATAGGGGTGCCTGGGTGGTTCAGTGGGTTAAGCGTCTGACTTCAGCTCAGGTCATGATCTCACAAGTCCATGAGTTCGAGCCCCGCATCGGGCTCTGTGCTGACAGCTGGAGCCTGAAGCCTACTTCGGATTCTCTCTCTCTCTCTCTCTCTCTCTGTCTCTCTCTCTCTCTCTCCCCCTCCCTGCTCATGCTCTGTCTCTCTCTGTCTCAAAAATAAATAAAACCATTAAAAAATAAAATAAATACAATAAAATAGGAAAATTATCCTGGACTATGTAGGTGGACTCAAGGCAATCACAAGTGTCCTTTAAAAGTGGAAGAGGAAGGCAGAAGAAAGGAGGCAGAGAGAGAGATAGAACTACGAGACTGGGACCAGAGACAGCTGCACTGCAGGCTCTGAAGGTGGAAGAAGCCGGACCATTAGCCAAAGAATTCAGGTGATTCTACTGGGGGACATATGACCATCTTCTTCCCTCACAATGGTCTCCCGGTGGCAGCAGTGTTCATTAATTAATCTTACCTATCACAATCATTATAATAAGGGTTGCAAAATGACAATGTTCTATCATTTCTTCTACATTTATTAGAATGACATTCTTCTAGAAAGAACTTCACCATTTTCACCTGCCTCACTGTCTCATGCTCTCCTCCTTGCTCCCTTCCAAGAACATTTTAAATGGACTTTTGTATTTTCACTTTTATGTTATGTTTCACAATCAATTACCATAATTATGCTTTGTAATTCTCACACTGTCCCAAAATTAGCCAATGGAGGCCCTTTAAAGCTAGCTACTAAGTCCTTTTGACATCACTCCTCTTGGTGCCTGAGCATTTCCTTATTTTCCAGCGTAAGATGTTCCAGGCTCACCATGTCTTTTCCCTGCTGTAGAACTGGACTCAGCCCCAGTTTCTTATAGTAAGGAGTAGTATTTACAAAGCAAGATCTAGGTGCTACCTATGATGACTGCTACTGGGATATCACTAAATCCAAGCTCCTCTGGGGCACAAAACTAGGAAATAAATAAGTAAAGGAGCGTCTGAGCGGCTCAGTTGGTACAGCGTCAGACTCTTGCTTTCAGCTCAGGTCATGATCTTACAGTTTGCTGGTTCAAGCCCTGTATCGGGCTCTGTGCTGGCAGTACAGAGCCTGCTTGGGATTCTCTCTCTCTCTCATTCTCTCTGCCCCTTCCACATGTCCCGTGTGTGTGTGTGTGTGTGTGTGTGTGTGTGTGTGTGTGTGAAAATACATAAACAAAACTTTAAGAATAAATAAATAAGTAAGTAAACACACAAAGAAATATGGTGGGTATACTTCCTGATGGCCAGGAAAGGAAATATACAGAGGATCTCAAATATAACGGCTACTCTTAGGTAATGAGTATTCACTACAACAACTGAATGTATCTTTTCATTTTCTAAAATACTATATGTTTTCAAGTGGCATACAAGCATGTTTTATATAAAAAAAAATCACAGTATACTCAGAGAAAGAAGCAGCTTTTACTGTGAATCCTCCAAGTGGAAACGTGCTGATCATGACTACTTCCTGAAATCTCCAATTACGTGCTTTTTGCACAAGTTCTCAACCATCCCTGAACACTCCCTGCTTCCCACTATTGTCAACTCTTGTCCTTCCTCTTACCTTCACGGGATGACATTACCATTCTTACTTCGAATTACTTCATACTAATTCCTTTCTGGGCACCAAGCGTAACCCCATTGTGGATGAGTCTGAAATACGTACCTCCACCATGGCCTTTCCTGGGGCATGTTTTCCTTCTCTGAACTGACAATACCTTCAAACAGGCCTGACCCCAGTCATGACCTTCCCTCACTAACGGTCTCTCCAAACTTCCCTGATTCCAGCAACTGTACCACATGCCCAATTCAGTAATCATATCCTCATGTTCACGAATCATCTGTTGTTTGGGTCACAACTGTTCCCTATCAAGACATTACATACTTCTCTCATTCTCCTATGATTGCACTAGAACAAGCCGTGTTAGAGTGTGAAAGCATCAAGGTGCTCTCCATCACAACTCACCCCGTATTCCACCATCACATCATCTGTCCCTAAATATGTTCATACTGCACCTCAGTCATAAACATTTTATGATTCCCTACCGAACTGAATAAAGCACCAAGCCTTAAGCGAGCAAATATTAGTCTTCAATAGTCATCTGAACCAGTTATCCCAATTTTTGGAATATACCCTCAAGAAAGAATCGGAAATGAAGGGAAAAAAGCTGCACTCCAACTGAAAAATAAAAAGACCCTAAATGCTCAATAGTAATGGCATGATTATATTAGGATATTATGCACCAATTAAAAGTACAGAAAATTTCTCAAGGCATATTAGATTAAAAAAGACAAAAACATTACGTACAATGTAATCCCATGTGTGTATATAAACGCACATGTATTTTTGTACCCTAGCATAAAAACATACAAACACAGACATGAAGCAAATACAAGTCAAATTCACTTAACATGAGATTTCGTTTTAGATTATTTACATTCTTTGCTTTTCTACAATCAGTAGAATTTTTAATAGTGAAAAATAACATGCTGCTTTATACTTTACACGGCACACTCGTGTCCCCTCAGCGCCTTGTCACAACCGACTGCATGAGCAGCGCAGCACCACCAGGGTGACCGGAGCGAGGACGGACCGGGGCTCCCAGAAGGGAAGTGACTTTGACTTTTACAAGAAAATGTGGCAAAGAAGCTGAAGACGTAAAATCAAGATTCACGCCTCCTAGCCTTGACACAGAGCTCTTTCTGCCTTTCTGTGCCTCCTGCGAAAGGAAGATTATGCCTCATGGAGACAAGAAAAAAAAGAAAAAGAAATGCTACAGAAATAGAAGTATTCACAAAGAATATCATTATAGCATATTAAATACTGTTCTAAATGAACAGGACTCTTTAGAAACTAATGAGTGAAAAATCAAGTAGTTGATGTAGAAGTTTTAGTTTTTCATTTTTTAATTCAGAGATTAGGAAAGTACTTATAATATTTAAGAAGAATACATTTATCCTGTGGTGAAAATAAACACTAAAAATTAATGACCAGTGAAACAGGTCAGATAAAACAATAAACACAACACAATCAGTTAACAAGAATAATTATGCTTAGAGATAAACATAAAGATGCCAAGCGTTACTAAAACACTGGCCAGTGGGGTTAGAGCACATTGGTTTTATTATGAACAAAATCAAGATAAAATAGATATTTTGCTCTCAAAGTATCAGAAACCAAGATCATGGTATGGCTGTTTCTAAAATGTAAAACATGCTGCACAAAGTAAATCAACACTTAACTGAAGTATTAAAACTTCATTAGCATAACATTTAAATGAAATACATTCTGGGGCACCTGGGTGGCTCTGTTGGTTGAGCGTCCGACTTCAGCTCAGGTCATGATCTCGTGGTTTGTGAGTTCGAGCCCCGCACTGGGCTCTGTGCTGACAGCTCAGAGCCTGGAGCCTGCTTCGGATTCTGTGTCTCCCTGTCTCTCTGCCCCTCCCATGCTCATGCTCTGTCTCTCTCTCTCTCAATAATAAACATTTTTTAAAAATTTAAATGAAATATGTTCTATATCATCCTAAACGTATTTGTAAACAGGTTCCCATTTACATTGTTTTAAACATGACTTCACATAAGAGTTTTTTTCCATCCACTTCTCTGGCCTATTAATTAGCACATTAACTTAAATGAACACACAAAAAAACTTGAAGTTTCTCAAAGGAATTCAAATCTATCAAAAACTTTATGTGGCAAATGAAGAAAAAAAATCTATGATTACATGAGATTTGTTTATTCCAAAGCTCAGAAGTTATTGGGTGTTAACACTTGAAAACTACAGTTCTCGGGGTGCCTGGGTGACTCAGTCGGCTAAGCATCTGACTTCAGCTCAGGTCATGATCTCAGGGTTCGTGAGTTCGAGCCCCACGTTGGGCTCTGTGCTGACAGCTCAGAGCCTGGAGCCTGCTTCCGATTCTGTGTCTCCCTCTGTCTCTGCCTCTCCCCTGCTCACACTCCGTCTCTCTCTCTCAAAATTAAATCAACATTTTAAAAATTTTAAAGCAAAGAAAAGAAAACTAGAGTTCTCAAGCTTTTTTACCAGATCATTCATTGCTAGGCCAAACCAATTATGTCTATCGGGATTTCCCAAGTATCTAACGATACCATTTCTTGAAATACCAATGCCCTTTTGGTTATAATCATCCCACAGAACCCAGAACTTCCACATCTGAAATCTGCCCTTGCAATTTTACATAAAACCACTTCTTCCAAAAACAAATTATCGACATCCCCAAATTTAAAATGACCAAATGTCCTTTAATATTCAAAAATTCTAATTATTATTTTCCTGAAGAAACAAAACTTAACAAAACTTTTGTTTATTCATAAAAACCAAAAACTCTTCTATGTGTCACACCTCTCCTGAAAGTAAGCTTTGTGTGCACAAAAGCAGCAGTGAGCTCTTAGATATAATGCAATGTTAGCTATGGCAATCAGACATATTTTTCCAAGAAACTGCGAGGTAGTGACATAAACCCACAAACTCTCACACATGCCCACAGGGCATTGCCCACGCTCTACAGGGCAGGACGGGGAGATATCCAGAGACCCAGCACTCCTCCTTCTCAAGAGGTCATTGCTAAGGGGTCCTATAAGAATATCACTATTAGTATTGTCAGAATTATAAGTGTTACACCTTTCCAAGAACGTTAAATGTAGATTTTCCAGTATTAACCACATTCTTAATAGTAACAAAAGCCATCTCCTATTAGGTTTTTTGTTTTATTTATAGGGAGGGAAATTACCAAGCTCTGTTCTGAGTGCTTTACATATATGTAACTTACTGAACCTCACTTTTAACAACCCGTGCACATACTGTAAAAGTCGGCCCCCACAAGGCTGCACAGCCAGGGAGTGGCCTTCGGCATTTGAGCCCACTGAGTCTGATCAGAGCCCACACACTGCACTCGAGTACCAATGCTTCTCTCCGTCTTACAAATTAAAATTCATATATATTACTCTTTAGTTCTTGTGTCCGCATTTTTTAACTAAAAAGTCACTTGCCAAAATAAGTAAGGAAATCAAGGACAAAGTGTATTTGGTTTCTAAGTTTATGAAACAACACAGGCAGCAGCACAGAATCACTTGCTGAAATTGCGAGTGAAAACCCTGGGTCTAATCTAGGCTCTGCAATGAGGAGTGATGTGGCCCTGGCTCAGTTAATAACAATGACACACAAGACACAATGACGTTACGACACTTACATTGTCTCAAAGACTACTATGGATTTAGTAAAACACCTGTATTAGTGGTAAGCTATAGAATAAGGATTGCCATAATTGATGAAATGATAATCAGAAGGGAACCAAAATAAACAATTCTAGATGGGTTCAGGATAGTTATATAGGGAAGGAAGGAAGGAAGGAAGGAAGGAAGGAAGGAAGGAAGGAAGGGGAGGGAGGAAGAAGGGGGAAAGGATGATGGGTGAGAGAGAGAAGGAACAAGGGAGGAAGGAAGGAGGGCAGGGAAGGAGAAGTGGGGAAGGGAGGGAGGGACTAAGGGAAGAGATGCGGAGGGAGGGAGAGAGAAAGGGAGGAGGGGAAAAGGGTGGAAGAGAGGGAGGAAGGGGGAGGGAGGAATAAGGGTGGAGAAATGGAGGGAGGGAGGAAAGAAGGGAGGGAGGAAAGGTGGTAGAGAGGGAGGGAGGGAAGAAGTAAGGGTGGAAGAAAGGGAGGAAGGGAGGGAGGGAGAAGGGGGAGCAAGGAGGACGGGTGAAAGAGAGGAAGGCAGCAAGGGAGGTGGGAAGGAAGAGGGAGGGAGGAAGGGGGGAAACAGGAAGGGAGGAGGGGAGAGAGGAAGTGGGGAGACAGGGAAGGAGAAGGAGAGGAAGGGTGGAAGGGCTGGAGGAAGGGAGGGACAGGGAGGAAGGAAGGGGGACACAGGAAGGAAGGGAGGGAAGGAAGAGGGGAAAGAAGGGTGTGACAAGAAGATACTGACCACAAGCCACCCTCACTGAAAAGTTTCCCAATGATTTCAACACACAACCCTTGGCCTGGAGCTGCCTCAACCCTTCTGAAGGTGGCAAAACAGTGGTGGGGCCTTCTGTTACTGTGAGGTATTACCCTAGAAATGGCAAGTGGTAACACGGTCAAGGGAAATCAAAATTCGTACAGCATGCTGGGGAAAGTGCAGAGCGAGGCCCCGAGCGCACCAGACCTGGGGCTGAGTCCAGCCGGGCCATGGCAGAGGAGGACACCAGCTCACCCTGGCCGTGAAGACTGCGTGACAGGCGGTGTGGCGGGGCTTCCTGGGGTGCTGGGAGCCTGGGGACCATTTGGGAATTGTTGGCTGACATCGTGGCAATGACAAAAATTAGGACTCCTCCTCAGAACAGGAGGAAGAGGAGGACACAGGACACGCACCGGGCTTCGCACTCGCACACGAGACTCTGAGTCCCAGCTTCACCCTTCCCAAACACGAAGACCTTCCTCACCAGGCTAAACGAGTTTGAAAACCACATGCTAACACAATTTACCATTTTGTTGACAGAACACTGTAGGCCAAGCAGAGCAGCAAATGTTTGCCTGGATTCTTCAGATACATAGTATTACTAACCTCAATTTCCAAATAAGAATATTGGGGCATAGTGGAATTAAACAAAACAACGGTTAGAGTAAAAGCTATCTATATGCAGTATATAAAAGCCTATACAGTAAAGTGTCGGAATGTTGCAAGAAATGCACTAAGGTCTCGATAAATGATTGCTATTAATAAATTAAGAGTCTCTTCCTACCCAAGCATATAATCCTGGTATTGTCCTTATTGATTAAATGTGCAAAAGCTAAAATACATCAGGGTGTTGATGTCGAGGAATAAAACACCAATCGATAAATCCACCAAACAAGTAGTTCCACTTGTATATGTAATTTGTCCTCAAATTTCTTCCATGATGATGTTTTATGTAAATCTGTAATACAATAACAGGAAATGAAGCGCATGTCAGTGGAGGAGTGGCGACCAGCCCCTGGTTCCAGTTCCGCAAGGGAACTGAAGGGCCGGGCCCACAGGGACGAGAAGACAGTTGACTCGAAGTTCCATTTGAGATCTCCTATTCCCTAAGACATACTCTGGTCATTTGCAGTAGAGAACTCGCCAGTACACAGTGCTGACCTATCCAACACCACCATTTCCAAGGTGCCTTAGTACAGGCACTTCTGATATCATGGTAATTTGGGGGTAGAGGGGTGCTTTTTAATTACTGCTTTTAAAATATTATTTGGGGGGCGCCTGGGTGGCGCAGTCGGTGAAGCGTCCGACTTCAGCCAGGTCACGATCTCGCGGTCCGTGAGTTCGAGCCCCGCGTCAGGCTCTGGGCTGATGGCAGAGCCTGGAGACTGTTTCCGATTCTGTGTCTCCCTCTCTCTCTGCCCCTTCCCCGTTCATGCTCTGTCTCTCTCTGTCCCAAAATAAATAAACATTGAAAAAATAAATAAATAAAAAAATAATAATAAAATAAAATAAAATAAATATAAAATATTATTTGGTAAACAAGAATACTTAAGTTGCAATTGACGTGAAAATTAGTAGAAACTGGCCATACACGTTTAGTATGTTTATGGAAACCAAAATATATTGCACTGTGTATAAATAAGAGCCAGAAATTGAGATTTTAAAATGATACAATCTACTTTTAAACTAATTTGGCATGAACACACCATTATGAGATACACACAGATAAGGGGTAATCTGTATCTTGTATCAAGGCTTACATATAGTTAAGATAAATATCTTTTGTGGAACACAATTATGCAAAAAATTAGAACACAATAGAAAACATTTAATAATAAAATGTTATAGAATAGAATTTAATCTTTATTTAATGATTCAGCAGGCATATCAAAAACATGCAGTGCTTCTGGGAGATAATCATCATCATCAATTACTGCTGCATAGGAGAAATACAGAAGTGTCAAGTAATAAGAGTTCTGGCTGAATTACTTCCCTATAACAATGTATAATAAACCGAGTGAACCAATTGAAATAAGAAACATTTAAGGAATTTTTATAATAACTGAGTGAACCAATTGAAATAAGAAACATTTAAGGAATTTTTATAATAACTGAGTGAACCAATTGAAAATAAGAAACATTTAAGGAATTTTTATAATAATAAAGTCAAGATTATTTTGTTCTCCTTTTAAAATTTCTTTATCATCTGAAATAAGGTGTCTTAACGAAGTTTACTTAAGTGATAGACAGCAAAGAGGAATGTAAATTAGAAAAAGAATGGGGGGCGCCTGAATGGCTCAGTCAGTGGGGCATCCAACTCTTGATTTCAGTTCAGGTCATGATCCCAGGGTCATGGGATCAAGCGCCACTTTGGGTTCTGGGCTAAGAGTGCAGAGCCTGCATGGGATATTCTCTCTGTCTCTCTCTCCCTCTCTGCCTCCCTCCCCACCCGCCCCTCCCCGCCCTGCCATCTGCTCCTCACCCTGATCATACTCTAAAAATAAAAAATATCAAAAAAAAAACCAAAAAGAAAAAGAAAAAAAGAAAAAGAAAAAATATTCCAAAGACAAAGACAGACTGTCTATCCTATTCAGGAAGTTAGCATGTTGTTGGCTGTAGACTGCATCGTGTACCACGTTGGGCAGATGCAGAACATTATTTCCATCTTTAGTTACAATTTTTGTTTAATTTTTTTAATGTTTATTCATTTTTCAGAGAGAGTGAGAGAGAGAAACAGAGAGACAGAGACAGAGCGGGGGAGGGGCAGAGAGAGAGGGAGACACAGAATCCGAAGCAGGCTCCAGGCTCTGAGCTGCCAGCACAGAACCCGACGTGGGCCTCAAACTCCGGAACCGTGAGATCATGACCTGAGCCGAAGTCAGACGCTTAACCGACTGAGCCACCCAGGGGTCCCTTTAGTTAGAAATTAAATGCAAATTAAGAGGATATGTACAAGTGCAAGGTTGGCAAGGGGAACACCGCAGGTGCTCTGTACGAGGACAACAGGGCCGGACCAAACTATGCTCCACAGATCCCTATTCCTAGGATTCACCCAGTTAGGAAAGGCCATGAGAGAGACTCTGGTGGGACACATGGAATACAGAAGTGGGGCAAGGCTCACACATGTTGTAATTCATTGCCAAGATCATCTGTCATAATGCAACAACCAACACACCAACGCTACTCTCCTCTCCATAAACTGGGGGTCTTCCACCAGCTTCTGCTGGACTGCTGGACTAACTGGGTAAGTTTGAGTGACTGAGGAAACGACCAGCTTTTGCAGAAATGCATGCCTCTCATCAATGTGAGAGACAATGAAGGATTCAGTCTGTGCTCTTGGGCCCCAGTTCATGCTCGCAAGTCCCCTTACTCTGTACTCCCCACTCTGGGTCTTTCCTCACCTCTCAACTACCTGTCCTACAGACAGTTTCAAGATCCAACATCAAATGAAATGACAGTACCTTACGGAGACTGGTTGAAACTGTTCCCACAGTTGTATAAGACCAAATCACCATAACGAATCCCTTAACTTTCTTAGTATAACCACATACACACACATACACACACATACATATATACATATTACTGGTTCTAAATGCCTGATTGATGCAGAATTTTACAAATGGAATGAAAAGGACTTACCCTTCCCACCGAAAACAAAGAAAAAAACCAACATATATGAAATATATGAAATAACAATTTTCAACACAGGGAACATCAGGCAAACAAAGTGATCTCAGAGAGAGACAGTTCTCAGACATTGGCACAGGCTGTGGAAATGTAGTTGAAGATGAGTAGACCTATGAAGGGCAATTTATGCAGATGAGCTGAGACAAAATGGACTACATGAAGACCAGGGAGCTGGAGAGAGGAACAGGAGAGACCTACATATACAGAAAGAAATCAAGATCAGCAGAAGGAATGCAGGGAGCATTCAGTTATTTATTGATCAAACTGCATGTCTAAAGACACTACACAAAAGTATGGTTAAGAATAGAAAAGGGGTGCCTGGGTGGCTCAGTCAGTTGAGTGTCCAAATCTGGATTTTGGCTCAGGTCATGATCTCACAATTCGTGAGATCGAGCCCCATGTCAGGCTCCGAGCTGAGTGTGGATCCTGTTTGGGATATTCTCTCTCTCTCTCTCTCTCTCTCTCTCTCTGCCCCTTCCCTGCTCCCCTCGCCTCCCTCTCTCTCTTTCTCTCTCACAAAATCAATAAATAAACTTAAAAAAAAAAAAAAAACCAGCAACAGACAAAAAAAATTACAAGAAAAAGTGATCAATGCTCACACAGGACCAGCCTTGAGAACATGACGACTCACACATGGGGCAAACAGAAAGGTCGGCCTCAGCAATACACAGTAATTAACCAGAGACTAAGCACTATCCCAATTCTGCTCTAAAGTGATGCACAAAATATCCAACTTTTTTCCAACTGAACTAACTACATCCCAGAACAAAGCTCAAGAATATTTATTAAAATACAAGATAAATAGTAGCAACAAAGTCAAATTCACAATGTCTAAAATAGAATGAAAAATTTACCAGACATACAAGAAGTAGGAAAACAGGACCTATAAATAAGGAGAAAAATGAGAAAAAAATAAATAAGGAACAGACGAGATATTAAAATCAGCAGACGAGGATATCAAAGTACTGTCATACAGGCAAAATGACCAAAAAGATACGTATTAAATGGAAGGCATAAAAAAGACTGAAAGGAAACATCTAGAGATAAAAACTGGACTAGAGGAAATAAATTCACTTAGATGAAATTAATGATAGACTTGACACCCCGAATAGTGAACCTGAAGAAATAAAAATTAAAAAAAAAAGAAAAACAATTAAAATAAAAGCACAGAGAAAAAAGAAAACTTTGATAACTGAAAACAGGATTAATTGTCAATTTCAAGTAATATAACTGGAAAGTCCCAAATGCAGTGTGGGAGAGGGAATACCTGAACAGTCGCCAAAAATGTCCCAAACTTGACGAAAATTATAAACCTACAGATACAAAAAGCTCAATAAACTACAATTAAAGCAAATACAAGGAAAACCAATGATAAAGAAAAAACCTGAAATGTAGGCAGAAAAAAAAGTCATTATGCACATAGGACCAAAAATGAGAATGATGGCTGATTTACAGACCCAATTCAGGAAACAAAGACCAAAAGAAAGGGTAATTCTCTTCACCTTACACGTTTCACCATTTACAAAAATTATATCAAAATGGATTGCAGGCCTGAACATATAACCTAAGACTGTAATTCTTTTACGAGAAAACATCAGAGAAAATCTTTGTGATCTTGAGATAGACAAACATTTCTTAGATATTACAACAAAAACAGATCCATAAAAGGGCAATTGATATAAATTCAACAATATTAACATTTACAATTTCTCCTCTAAAGAAAATAAAGCCACAGAGTAACAGATAATACTTGCACAACATATATTTGATAAAGGACTTGTAGCTAGAAAATATAAAAACTCAAACCTAAAAATGAGGAGGAAAAACTGTTTTCACGGGTGAAAGACTTTAACGGCTTCTTCATCAAAGAAGAAACATCGACGACCAAAAGCTCACTAGGAGATGGTTAACATCATTAGTGAAATGCAAACTAAAAACAAAAGTATGCCTGGACATATCTGAAAGGAATGGCTGAAATTAACACACTGACAATACCAAGTGCTGGGCACGAACATGGACAAACAGGAACGTATTCACTCCTGATGGGAGTATAAAGCGGTACCATTCTCTGCAAAACACTTAAACATACACTATCATGAGCTTACTCACAAGTGTTCACCCAAGAGAAATCAAAGCTTTTCCATACAAAACCTTCTATGTAAATGTTCACAACAGCCTAATTTTAAATACCCAGAAACTGGATCAAAAGGGAAATAGATAAATAAATGATAAAGAAAAGTGTACTTCTACTCAGCAACAGAAAGGGATGAACCAAGGATACCGAAAGCAACACTGGTGAAATCTGGAAATAGCTATGATAATGAAGGGGCTGGACAAGAAAAGAGGAAACACTGCACCGTGACTGGAACAGGAGTTCTAGGAAATGCAAGCTAAGTAACACTGGCAGAAAGTAGACTGCAGGCAGCCAGGGCATGGGAGGGAGGGTTGGGAATTAGGGACTACCAAGGAAAACAGGAAACTTTCTGGCAGTAACAGAAATGTCCACTATCTTCCTTGAGGTGCTGGATTCGTGGAAATACATGTATGTGTGTATCTTTCAGAACTTATCGCATTGTATAGTTTAAATGTGTTAAATCCTTTGACCCTTAGGTTAAAAATGATACTTTCAAAGGAAGTGAATTTCCTAAGGTATATTCACGATGAAGTCAGAAAACATGAGTATTTCAGGCATTATGGCCTCCTTTGAAATTAATAACCACATTTTGTTATTATTATCCCCTTTCCTTCCCCCTTTCATTGCCTTTAAGGCTCTCTCACTTGGAAAAACTTCAAGTTCTTGAGTAACAGAGAACAAGTCAACAACAGGAGTAGTAAGCCTGACCCAGTCCCTGCTAACTTACTTGCACATGAGGTATGGATGCTATGTGGGCAGGATGAATAGCAGACATCTTACTACAGGGGCAATGGAGAGAATTTCAGCAATCATTAGGCAAAGCCTAAGGTTTAGGAACTGCGGCAAAAACTTAAAACAAATAAAATACACACCATAAAGTAAGCAGCTTCTTTGGATTTTTTTTTTTTCTTCTAGAATTGCAACTGTCTCATGTTAATAAAGCAGAATAGTTCAAACCAAAGAGGATCAATGTGAAGTTTGGGGGGAAAGTTATACATGATAAAAGTATACAGATAGAAAGATTTGATGAAAACATTAGTTTTGGATTACCTATTTTACTTAGCATCATTTATACACTGATATAGGATTTGCATATAGTAGGATTTGTAAATGTACACATGTACCTGCAAATGTATGATGCTCATACAGTTTTTTTTAAGGTAATTTATTTTGAGAGAGAGTGCATGCACACACAAGCAGGAGTGAGAGAGGGAGAATCCCAAGCAGGCTTTGCTCTGTCAGGGCAGGACCTGACGTGGGGCTCGATCTCATGAACCATGAGAATATGATCTGAGCCAAAATCAAGCAGGGCGGTTAAACTATTGAGCCACCCAGGCACCCCATACAGTTTATAAAAGTAACACAATTAACAACAATGTAGTAATTTTAAGAAATGAATGAAGGCCATAAAAAATCGCAATCATGAAAAGCACTCAGCTGTTTCCTAAAGTTAGAAATAATACAAGAGACAACCAACCGTGAATAGCAGATGATGGAAAAGCGAAAGATGTAAGTTTATAGGCTTGAGAGGTTATAGAGCACGTTAGATTAAAAGGGGAGAACGTGTATCTGTGGGTGACATAAGACATGTCAATACTGTTAGCAACCTCTTACACTTAAGCATGACTTAAAGACTTCTCTGTACAATGTAAATTTTATATCTAGTAATACAAACCAATCAATAAATTTCTGATAAAATCCTTTGTCCAAAAAACTGTGCTAAGGGGTATTGGAAAGGGCCAAAACAATTTAAAATCTCAGGATCTAACTGAAGAAAGATATAACCACTTTACACAAGTTAAAAAAAAATTGTTTTTTACATCCTAAAGAACACAAAATGTAAATGCTTTATCACCCTATCAAACCCAAGTGTTACAGCAAGTAATGTATAATGCCTGGTAATTACATTAATAATGCCCCAATATTAAATTAATATATAATATAACCTATTAAAACACAAACACTGAAAAGGCCAAAATACTGCTCTAATAAATATCACTAAAATAAACAAAATAATTTAAAATAATTTCTATTTCAACACAATTGGGCAGTAATACACTGAAAGACCTAAGGAAATTTTCAGAAGTTTCCAACTACATGTACAATCACCATGATTGAAGAGATTTCCAAAAAGGTAAAGTGAAGACCTCCAAATATCTTCTCCATGAAAGCAATGGGGATATGGGCAAAACCAACTTTTTAAAGAATGCTGGTAGTTAATCTAAGACTAAAACACACTGAGGAATGTAAATTCATGAAAATGGCTGGATATTGGCAAGGACAATGAGTTTTGTGGCGCTTCGACTGTTCCCAATCCTTTGTCCATCTCTCTAGAGTCCTGAGACCCTTGAAAACCAACCAGATCACAACTATGGTGGCTATGAAAAACATCCAACAGCCTAGCAGCCATGAGAGGAGTGAACAGGTTTAGAACTCACCAAAAGCCCATCAGAGATGTTCCACTAACTGACAAGACCCCTTCTCAGGGCTTGTCTTTATTTGACCTGACTCACAACCCATTCTTTGTGAGGAATCCCTATCACCTGAGCAAACTTCAGGGTGGGGGGTTGGGAGGGGAGGACAGTACCAACTGTTTTGAGAACACAGCTGCTTGAGAGTGCTAGCAGTTGAGGCTAACAAGATGTTAACTGATGAAGCTTCTATTAAAAGGAAAAATTTGAGGATGAGATATACATCAGGAACTTTGAAAAGCTCCTACACATTGCTCACATCTAAAAGGCCATACACAGGGGCGCCTGGGTGGCTCAGTCGGTTAAGCGTCCGACTTCAGCTCAGGTCATGATCTCGCAGTTCGTAAGTTCAAGCTCCTCCCATGTTGGGCTCTGTTCTGAGAGCTCAGAGCCTGGATCCTGCTTGGCATTCTGTGTCTCCCTCTCCCTCTCTCCCCACCTGCCCCCCCCCCCAACTCATGCTCGCACACTCTCTCTCTTTCTCTTTCTCTCTCTCAAAAATAAACACATTTAAAAAAAATTTTTTTTTTTAAATAAAAGACGGGGCTTGTGTCAATGCCAGGGAAAGACCTGAGACCTGTGATTATACTGTATTTCGTCTCTGGGTGATAGGAAACCTTTGTACAAGCAGAAAGTGTAAGTAAAGCAAGAGCTAATAACTGCCTGCTGGTGCATTGAAAACCTTCCATAATGGAACAGGGGTCCTTAAAATATGCTGGGAGACTTACTGATAAAAGGCATTTAAGCAAACCTCTGTCTAACCATTAAGTTACTCAGCAAGCAGTCAGTTCAGTGGCCATATACAAAAAAGAATACTACATTAAAAATTCATTTAACAAAGTCACTTACAATCAGCAACAACAATAATAAACAACAACAAGTCAAACCCTGAGGGTGCGGGGTGGGGGATCTGATTTCCAGAGTGGTCACATTAAATTATTTAAGATGTCTAGTTACTGGGGCGCCTAGGTAGCTTGGTTGGTTAAGCGTCCAACTCTTGATTGCAGCTCAGGTCATGATATCATGTTTCGTGGGTTCGAGCCCCATGTCCACTGACAGCAGGGAGCCTGCTTGGGATTCTCTCTCCCTCTTTCTCTACCCCACCCTCATTCATCAGCACATGTGTGCGCTCTCTCTCTCTCTCTCTCTCTCAAAATAAACATTAAAAAAAAAAAAGATGTCTAGTTACCAAAAAACATGTACACAAAAATTGAGACATGCAAAGTAACATAAAAATATTATCTATATAAAGGGGAAAAAACAGTAAAAAAAAAAAAAATACTTCTGACAAATCACAGACGATGGAGTTTCCAGACAAAGAGTAAATCAACTAGTATAAAAATATACAAAGAAAAAAGTGAAATATATGCACAAACTAAACAGAAGAGGATGATGACTCCCCAAACAGATAATATCAAAAAAGAATTACTAAATATATACATAGTATACGTGTGTGTGTGCGTGCGCGTGCATGCATAAATTTTGGAGTTAAAAAGTAAAGTACCTAAAGGAAAAATCACTACAGAGGCTCAACAGCAGATTTTTTTTTTATTGTTTTTTAACGTTTATTTATTTTTGAGACAGAGCATGAACGGGGGAGGGTCAGAGAGGGAGCACAGAATCTGAAACAGGCTCCAGGCTCTGAGCTGTCAGCACAGAGCCCGACGCGGGGCTCGAGCTCACGGACCGCGAGATCATGACCTGAGCCAAAGTCGGACGCTCAACTGACTGAGCCACCCAGGCGCCCCTCAACAGCAGATTTGAACTGGCAGAGGAAAACAATCAATGAACACAGGGAAAAGTGGACACAGGGAAAAATGAAAAAAAGGAGGAGCAGAAGAAGAAGAAAGAAGAGGGCAAAAGAGACAGGGAAGGGAAAGGAAAAGCTTCCAAAAACCACAGGACACTATACTGTACCAAAACAGTCATGGTGGGATTGCTAAAAGAAACAAGAAAGGAGCAGGAAAAAATTCAAGAGTAATGGCTAACACCTTTACAAATTTGGTGAAAACTCAGTCTTCACATCCAAGAACCTCAACAAATAAATACCAAGTAGGATAAATTGAAAGAGATCCACAGCTAGATTACAACAGTCAAACTGTCAAAAGCCAAACACAAGGAGAGAATCCAGAAAACAGTAACAGAAAGGCTATTCTTCCATTTCAAGGTAAGATAACTAGCAGACTTCACATTGGAAACTATGTAATCCACAAGACAGTGGAATAACATTCAAAATACGGGGAAAAAAACTGTCAACAAAGAATTCTGTATCAGCAAAACATTAACAAACAAGAAGAAAACATAAAAGACATATCCAATTAACAAAAGCAAAAGAACTCATCATTAGCAGAACTGTACACAACAAATTCTAAAGGTACTCCTCCTTCAGGCTAAAATTGGAGAGAGAAATGCAATTCCATATGCAGAAATGGAGAGCACCAGTAAAGATAACTACTCAGATAAATAATGGACAGTATAAGTATATCCTATGAAATTCATTTTTTCCTCTTCAATTAATATAGCAATAATTATATACCTGCATTTATTTATCAACACACAAGTATAAAAATGCAATTTGTATGAAAATAACACAAAACACAAAGTAAGAAGAAGAAAATGAAGCTATACAGAAGCAAAGCATTGGTACAATATTTAAGTTTGTATTCATCAAAACAAGAATGCTGTAAGTTGAAATATTAATTGTCATCCCCAGGGTAATAATTACATATATGATATATAAACTACATAATCAGGAACTAATATAATTATAAAATAATATATTAATATAATCATAATTAACATATTTATTAACTAATATAATCATAATGGACAGGTATGTGTGTAAACATACATATGCATTACATGTATGAATCAAAAAAGGAATTTTAAAAGGTAAACAACAAAACACCTAACACAAAAAATAAAGCAATAATGGTCACAGAGAGGAACAAAAATGACACAAGGACATGTAGAATCAAAGAGCAAATGGCATATTTAAGTAAGTCCTATCATATCAGTAATCACATTTTATGTAAGTGGGCATGTTCCAATCAAAAGGCAGAGACTGACAAAATGCATTTTCAAAACGTGATCCAGCTATATGCTCTCAAAACAGACAGACGTTATGTTTAAAAAGTCAAAAGAATTGAAAGCAGAACAGAAAAAGATACAGGATATGATCATTAACCTAAAGAGGTTGCAACGGCTATACTACTAATCAAACAAAATGGAGTTTAAGACAAAGATTGTTACTGGAGATCAAAAGAGGACATTTTATTCTAAAAAGGTCAAATCATCAGTAAGACAGGAGAATTATAAACACATATGGCCCTGACAAGACAGCCTCGAACTACATCAACTGAAAACTGACAGAATTGAAAGCGAAAAAGAAAAATTCAAAAATATGAGTTGAGGACATTAAATCCCATTTTCAATAATGAAAACAACCAGATAGAGGATAAAAAGCGGAAAGGTAAATTTTGAATAAAATATATATTAACTACAACACACAAATGTCTGTAGACCATGTCACATAAAAACAATCTCAAGTTTACATGGAATACTCTCCAGGAGTGGCCATATGTTAAGACATAAAACAAGTCTCAAGAAATTTGCCAGGAGTGGAATCAGGGACAGAATACTTTCATTTCCTTTAACCATATTAAATAAAATTAGAAATCTATAAAAAGGAAGTTTTGGAAATTAACAAATATGTGGAAATCACATAACATAGTATTAATTAAATAAAGGGTCCTTAGAATAAATAACAAAATAAACTTTAAAATACTTTGAAATGAATGGGAAAAAAAAGAACACACCAAAAATTATGGAAAGCAGCTAAAGCAGTAGGGAGAGAAAACTTAATAGCTGTAAACATCTATAATTAAAAAGAAGAAATTCTCACATCAAAAACCTAAATATCTATGTTAAGCAACTAAAAGAAAGAAAAGCAAACAAAACACAATACAAGCAGATGGAAGAAAATAAAAACTAGAGCATAAGTAATGAAATAGAAAAATAGCCAAAATCCACAAAATCAAAGTTACTTCTTTGAGAAGATCATCAAAATTGACCAACTGTTAGTTCCAACAATCAAGGGGAAAAATGAGACTCAAGTGACTAGATTAGGAAAGAAAAGGGGGACATTACTACTGTTCTTACAGAATAAAGGGAATTAAAAAAGAAATAGTATGAACGGTGTGCCATCAAATTAGACATACTAAATGAGAAGGACACATGCCTAGAAAGAACAAACAAGTGTCACTGGCTGAAGAAGAAATTAAATCATCTGAATAGACCCATGACAAGTAAAGAGACTGAATTACTTATCAGAATATTGTGAACAAGGGAAGCTTAGGTTTAGATGGCTTCACCAGTGAATTCCACCAAACATTTAAAAAAGAAGTAAAACCAGTCCTTCACAACTCCCCTGAAAAATACAGAAGTTTATTCAAACACTTCCCAACAGAATCTATGAAGCCAACATTAGTCTGACACAAAAACAAGATGAAGACATAATCCCTCAGGAACGTGGAAGCATTATTCTCAACAAAATACTAACAAACTGAAAACCAGAACCATGTGGGAAGAATTACGTACGTTTACCAAAGGGGATTCATCTAAGAAGGTAAGTTTGGGGAAACATACAGAAATCAACTGAATATAATATATTCCATTAATAGAAAAGGATCTGTTCCAGATATAAGAGAATGGTCAGAGACGATAGAGACGCGCCAAAAGAATACAGAAGACAACACACGGTCTTCCTGTTGACCAGTATGGGGTGATGTGAGCACCATATTGATTATGGAAATGAGTTCTAATAAATAAAAAACGAATCCATGTGTGTACATTGACACAAACACAAACAAAGCAAACATAAATTGAAAAATTTCTTCCAACAAATGTAGGAGCAATAGACATGTTACAAAATCACATCAATGTATTCTTCAAAGTTTAAACTGTTGCCTTTCCTCAATCAATCAGCATAGAGTTGATGATATATTAACAATATCTCATTTTACTTGATGAATTTTAGCCTTTGTTTAGCTTTAGAAAATTGCAAAAGAGTTGACAGAATTTTACCCGCATCTAATTCGTACAGATGGCAATAAGATATCTTATATCTCCAGTTTCTTATTCTTATACTAATTTGATTTCCTACCAGTACAGTATTAAAGGAAAAATAATGGTTTTTATTATTTGGACATTAACTACCCCAAAAGATATAAAGACTGGGGCTTACTGTGATTGACATTTTTTTTTTACATATATTTATTTATTTTTGAGAGACAGAGAGAGAATATGAGCGGGGAAGGGGCAGAAGAAAAAGAGAGAGAGAGAGAGAGAGAGAGAGAAAGAGAGAGAGAGAGGGGCGCGGAATCCGAAGCAGAGTCCAGGCTCTGAGCTGTCAGCACAGAGCCCAACTTGGGGCTCAAACTCACAACCCGTGAGATCATGACCTGAGCGGAAGTCGGACACCCAGCCGACTGAGCCACTGGGCACCCCTGCTGTGATGGACTTTCAAGCACAATGTGCTCACATGCCCGTGGACCCGCCTATGATTAAAGCAGCACCATGCTTCACCGTTAAGCAAAATGAACCCTGCAGCAATGGTCCCGCAATGCACAGGATTAGCCCCTCAAACAACACGTCTGCAAAACCGTCCGCACGTGTCAGCTTAATTCCTTCTACCTCTTTCTCTGCAGTCGGACACCGTTGTTGGCAGGTGACAGGGTCAGGAGGAAGTCCAAAAGGAAAGTACCACAGTTAGCTTTTATGATCATTTACAAAGTAAACAGCCCCTGATACTAACACTGCAGCCCTGGAGCAGAGACAGCACTGTTTATTAAAAAATTCAAGCAGATTCCTGGAATAGCACAGGCCATACTCAACAAGGGTTGCTAAAGTAGTGCCTTCTGGTAAAAAAAAAAAAAAAAAAAAAAAGGAGAGTGGGAGGTGAAGGAAGGTAAGACAAAATAAGGTAAACTGAGGTAGGGTACGGACAAGCAGACGTGAGAGGCAGGAGAGACCTGCGTACCCAGGGCTCGGATATGCGAATGGCGATGGATAATATTCCGCAAAGCAAAACTGACTGAGATGGAAGCTATTTTGCATGGTACAGTGGCGATGGCTAACAAATGAGAGTTTTGTGGGCTGCGCGTCGGTCCCCTGCCTCATCTGCCACCCCTAATGACAGCAGCCACCTGCTGTTTTATTGTCACAGCTGGAGCCAGTTCACACTCCTTGGTGCTGAGCTCTGCCCATGAGCACCAAGCTCTCTCCTCGCCTCATTACTTTGATGAACTTTTTATGGTCAGCACCCATGAAGACCTCATCTAGGACTACGCGACACAGGCCGGCTTCGGGGAGCACTTCCAGTTACACGAGGTGATGACACACAGTGACACGGGGGCTGCCTGGTCTGCGGCTAGTGCTGAAGTGACTGTACCACACTTTGACGCTATAGGGCCCACAACAGGTAAAAATGCCAGGAAATGCTCCTGCTTAGTAATGTTCTTCACCCCTCACCGCAATGTAAAGATCGTAAGATGCTGCCATAATGAAGGTTTTTAATGGTACATGTTATTATAGAAAGCCTAATGTACTGTTTATGATTACTGCCATAAAATTAAAATTCTTTTCATTTTCTATAGATTGAAAGCCATAGGAACAATTTTTTTTTTTTTTTTTTGGCTTTTGCTTTTAAAGTAAAAAGGGACAAAAACTGAAGTGGAATCAACATGGTCTTTATATCAATAAACCATTTTAAATAAAAACTACATAAACTGTTTTTTAATAAATAAAATGCAACAGTGATACAGCAGGTGATTTTAGGCTAAATCCGCCACATGTAATTTTCATGGTAAAAAGGCTACATTCAACTCATGATGTCTTAGATACCAAAAGACTTTACAAGCTTTACTGATAAGTGCTGGTCAAACCTATACAGAAATCATCAAAGAGTTAACTATTTGTAGAGGGGAGAACTCTGAGATAATTTTAAAATTTAGTAACATTTAAAAAACTGACCAACTGTCAAAACTTGCTGCGTGAAAATAACTGATCATCATCTCTATAATTTACAAATACTAACTTACGTCTGATAATAAGTTTAACCTGGAAAAAAAAAAAACCTCTTTACAGCATTTAAATATTTCAACATAATCCCACTTATATACACACTAGTAATATTTTTTAAATGTTCAGATGCCACCAAGTAGTATTTAATTTTCTAATGCCTAAAAACCATAATAGGCAAGATTTTCCTCAGTGGCATTCCAGCTGACAAATTTGACAAATTCTGCAATGTTAGGAGCCATTAAATATTACTTAAACTTATTTTAAAATTCTACCTACAAATATATATGTGTCTACGAATACATGAAGCAATTTCTTTTAGGTTACTTTTTCCTCAAAGCAGATTATGTTTTCTGCTTTTCTCAGTTCCACTATGAAGTTTCCATTCATTGTTAGTATTCAAAATACTGGTATTTTAGTTCAAAGACATGATAATGTGACCTTAATGCTCCCAAGCATGCACACTGTTCTCAACTTAGAGTTGCCAAGTGAGTGCTAAACTTGGTGCTTGTATGTGCTCTGTATTTCCAAACAATAACAAAGGTGCTGATTTTCCACCATGTAAGTTAACAAGCTGAAAGTTTTTACATAGAAAGCTTTCTGAGAAACATTTTTGAACAGCTTACCTAAATACATAAAATTTTTAAAAGTTATTAATAAAAAAGGACATGTCATTAATTGACAAATTTGGTGAAAACTAGTCTCCATATCATTTCACTTTTAAGTCAACCAGGTAATATTTTTTTAAATAAGGATAATTAAAAGATTAACATGAGAAGAGATGCTCTTGTATATCCGCATTTTAAGTGCATTTACGACTGGTTAGGAGTAGGAGGACATATACACATTCATGCAGGTTTATTTTTTTTTAATGTTTTTATTTTTGAGAAAGAGTGTGAGAGGGGGGAGAGCAGAGACAGCTGGAGACCCAGAATCCCAAGCAGGCTCCAGGCTCCGAGCTGTCAGCACAGAGCCCGGCGCGGGGCTCGAACTTGTAAACCGTGAGGCCATGACTGGAGCCGAAGTCGGATGCTTAACCGACTGAGCCACCCAGGAGCCCCCATGCAGGTTTATAAGGCAGAAGCATTCATCTTTATTCTATGAAACACAGACACTTACTTCTCTTCAGTAATCTAATAATGTCAAACTTACAGTCTGTGGAAACTAACTTTAAAAATAAAACAGTAAAAACGCTCAGTGGCTGTACTTAATGACGTTTAACTTATCAATCAAGTAACCATGAAAAAATAATTTACCCAATTCCACACACTGTCCTTTTTTCAGGCAAATATCCTTCAAAGTGTGAAGTGATTCTGTATAAAGAATATGATGAAACTCCCTTCAGTAAACGAATGGATGCTAGGTGCCTTTAATGAAATCATGGCGGTGGCTTCTGTTTCAGTGGATGACTGGTTAATTGCTAATTCTATGTCTCATTGTGCAAGAAGTAAAAGAAGAATCGACTGTATTACTAAATGTATAAAAAAAAAAAAAAACCTAGAAATGGATGTGAGCAAGAAATGGGTTATATACTTCAGTTGCAGTGACACCCCAACAGATGAACACACACAGCAAACCTGGGCTGCTGGTATGAGCACAGAGTGAGCACAAATCCAGACCTCTACAAAACAGGATCCTGAGCGGAGACAGACCCACGCAGGGTGGTGATCATCTCAAGGGACAGAACCACAAGGGACAGACTAGTTTCCTAAACCATACAAAACTGACGCCTGTCTACCATAAGTGCTTACTTATACAGAATTTATATTCCTCAATACTGCCAGTGTTTGGTTTTTTTCCCAAAGGAACCGATGGACAAAGTGTGTTGAAGTAACGAATACAAAAGATGCACGTGTGTTCTACTACTAAAAACAGGTGAGCACATGAACACAGTTTTAAGCAAAGCAGGAAGTCTGTGACCCACAATATCAAATAATTGTGACTGCAAAGAATACCAGAATAGAAGAGATGAAGAACTCTCACATATTAATAGCATCTAAATCTTGTAGTTTTTCCTATATACTTTATTACATCTGATGTCGACAATTATCCTGTGAGACCAACAGTAATTTTTTACTGGCTAATGAAGAAATCAGCAATTTTCATTTCCTTCTGTCCAAATCTAGACAAATTTCCATCTAGTGGTTTACTTTCCATAGCACACCATTAAAATAACTTACAAAAATATCCAAAAAGACACACTCATATAATGCTAGGAGAGTGTTTTCATTCATTTCCTAGGTGTACATTTGTGATTCTCCAACAGTGTTACAGACTGAATGTTTGTGTCCCCCATGATTCCATGGAAACCTAACCCTCACGGGATTGGCATCTGCAGTGGCTGGGAGGTGATTAGGTCACAAGGCTGTAGCCCTCGTGATGGGATTAGTGCCTCTATAAAAAATAACCCACCCCATAGAGCTGCCTCGCCCCTTAGGTCATGTGGGGACACAGGAAGTAAACAGCCATCTCTGAACCAGAGAGTGGGCTTTCACCAGACTCCAAATCTGCAGGGGCATGAACCATGGGCTTCGAGCCTTTTGAACTGGGACAGATGAGTGTCTGCTGTTCATAAGCTGTCCAGCCCGTGACATTGTTAGAGCAGCCAGAACACAGTAGGGCAACAAAGTAACCAACTGTGTTGCCTTTTTAAAGCAGATCTTAAGGAATTTTTCCCTTCCAAAATATTTTATATAGACCAAAGAACATATGTAATGTCAAGGTAAGAATGGAGGATAATATAAAGCTGTCTGTATGGTTTTCCCTAATCTCATCTTATTATATTTTATAATGCAATTACAAAATTATATTTTCTTATTATATTTTATAATGTAATAAAATAATAAACACTATATTGCTTAATTTGGCTTAGTTTTCAACTTTTCAAAAATGGGATCATATGGTGGTAATAAATGGACATTTGGGTTGTTTCTAATTTTTCCTGATTCCTGGACACAAATTTTGTTTTTGAAATAGTTTCTACTTCAGCAAAAACTTCTTTGTTAAATCTATCAACTTCCAAGTGCTTTGGTTGTGCCCATATTCTCGTTTTCTCTTCTATAAAAATCTGTAAGTCTAAAATTAAGAACAGTAGGGGCACCCGGGTGACTCAGTTGATTAAGCATCCGACTCTTGATTTCGGCTGAGGTTATGATCTCACAGTTCATGAGTTCGAGCCCTGCATGGGGATCCATGCTGATAGCCCAGAGCCTGCTTGGGATTCTCTCTCCCCCTCTCTCTCTGCCCCTCCCGTGTCCGTTCTCTAAATAAATAAATAAATAAATAAATAAATAAATAAATAAACAAACAAACAAACAAACGAACGAACAAACATTAAAAAATAAATAAAAATAAGAACAGTAAACGTGTTTCCATTTTTCAAAAATTATATACATTCACAAACATGGGCAACAAATCTACAACTAGTCAAACTTATTTGAAGTATTACTAAATAATATTATCTAAAAAGTCATTTGAACCTTTCGGGAGACACGATTTCCCAGATGGTCCTAAACGTACAGTGAGGCATGACTACCACAGTCCACACAGTAGTGTGTGGTCCGACCGAACATTGATCTCCATGTTTGGGAGAGCTGAACTTGGCCACGTCCCTGCTGGGCCGTAAACAGCAGCCCGCCACAGCACAGCTACGGCACAGAAAGGAAGCTGACCAAGGGCTAGAAGGCAGGAAGAGCAGATGATATTTTCCCAGGAAACGTTAGATAACAGCAATTCAAGTAGTAATTTACATTAAAACACCAGCAACACAGAAGTAAAAAATCAATTATACATCATGTCTTTTCCTCAAAATTCTACTTGAGTCCAAATTCCAAAATTAAAACGGGAGTACTCTTCAAGGAAGAAATCCTGCCAGTCCTTTATGACTCCCACGTCTTCTTTCCAAAGGAGAAACCTAGCGTTTAAACTTCCAATACCATAACCTTAACATAATACTAATAATGCAATTATATGGTGGCATTTGTAGATACGATACGAGGTACAGTATGACCTAACTAGTTACCTATTACCACAGTGGGGATTCAGAATACAACTTTCGTTTCCATTTTTAGATGAAAAATAGTGGATACCAAGTAAAACCAGAATTCCCTCAAAAGAGAAAATATAACCCTAGGATTTATTGGGTACTCTGTGATAGGAATATCAACATTTTCCAATCAATCAAGAAGTAAAAAGCACAGCAATAACTTGAATGTACATTCTTAAATTAGGAAAAATCATACTCCCATAAATCCACTGAGACAGACTTCAATACTTCTACAAATAGTCATAATAATTCCTATTGCTATATTTCTATGAAAGAAATATTATAGTTATTTTCTTTTGTGCAATGTAGTCATAAAAATGTTTGTATACACATTGATGTTTTTTAAAATTATAAATAAACATAGCTAGCTTTAGCAAAAGAAACACCGTGCCAAACACAAAGCTATATTCTCATGATAGACTGATTTAGTTAGAAAGACATTGATTTAAACCTATTATTCAGACAAAAAAAAAAAAAAAATGAAAGACAGGCTATAAATCTTCAATAAAGGATATATCACTATATCATGTTTTAGTTAAAGGGAACTAAAGAGAAACACTTGAGAATAATTTGGGGAAAATGACTGTCTTCAATTGCATGTCACTTATAAACGTAGACAAAGGAATTTAATAAATATATAAATTTAATAAATATAAATATATATATGAAAAAATTCACCCTTGGGGTACCTGGGTGGCTCAGTCAGTTAGGCACCCAACTTCAGCTCAGGTCATGATCTCATGGTTCCTGAATCTGAGCCCTAAATCAGGCTCTACGTGGACAGTGTGGAGCCTGCTTGGGATTCCTTCTCTCCTCACTCTGCCCATCTCTCTCTCTCTCTCTCAAAAATAGACACTTAAAAGGGGCGCCTGGGTGGCTCAGTCAGTTGAGCGTCCGACTTTGGCTCAGGTCATGATCTCGCGGTCTGTGAGTTCGAGCCCCGCGTTGGGCTCTGTGCTGACAGCTCAGAGCCTGGAGCCTGTTTCAGATTCTGTGTCTCCCTCTCTCTGCCCCTCCCATGCTCATGCTCTGTCTCTCTCTCTCTGTCAAAAATAAACATTCAAAAAAATTTTTAAAAAAATAGATACTTAAAAAAAATTCACCCTGATTATTGCTGTGCAGTAAGACTACAACAGAACTTTTGCTGAAGATTTTCTTTAATTTCCAAATAGTCTCTAATTGATGTCCTCAATGCAATAATCTGAAATCTAAGATTATATTAATAAATACGGGTAAATACATTTTTCTTGGTATCTCCTCAAACATTCTCTTGCTATTTAAACAGAAGATCATCCACACGAGTGCATTTTGAGTGACAAAATTCATCCCACCGACCATGGAGGTGGAGACCTAGCGAGTCCACAGAAATCTTGGACCACCACAAAGCAAAGCTGGTACTGGGCCATGGGTCGGGTCAAAGGTCGTGAGCCACTTTCAGGTTCACACTTAGCACGTGCTAAGTCAAGACCCTAGCCCTGGAAATACAAAAATGAATGAAAATAACCAAAACACTGGGAAGGCTTATAGCTTCATGAGGGGAGTCAGCACATAACAACTGGGGGGATCACTCCCCTAAGTAGGTGACAGACCGAAGGAAGATTGTTAGAGGAATACTGAGTTCATTAAGACATTCTCAGTGTTAATGTACTGCGTTTCCAGCCAGAGGTTAAACACTAAACTCAGTACTATAAAATAACTGAAGAGCCAGAAGTGGAATCAGCTCATCCAAGTGCCCCTGACGACAGTAAATGCCTGCTGCAGTGCATTATAATAATTTAGTGTATTTACTTGATTCTGATTCTGGGTATTGATTTTGAGATACACAATTGATTTACTAACACCTTTTCCAAAGGTGAAAAAACATCAAATTAATGCTCCAATTAACTCTATAAACACATTGCAATTTCAAAATTTTTAAATATGAAAAAACATATATGTCATAAGCAGGAATCAAGTAATAAATCATAATGTACCTATTCTTTTAGAGGCAATAAACACACAATAACACACAATATATAAATATCTACATAAACAAAACGTCCCAGGTAAAGGCAGAAGTAGTATAGTAAAATTTCTTTCACATTTTACATTGCTACACGTTTTTGCCATTAAAAAATACCTGTATGAATACCAATTAGGCAACTTCACAGATCTTAAAACAGTGACAACTCATTAGGATTTTATCACTACCCATCCTTAAAGGGAATATTATATACTTCAAATAAACCTTATGATGGTCCTTATCTTATTTAGTAATTTAAAAACTCAGAGAGAATCTCCTATTTTATAAATATGAAAGCTTTGTAGTATCATATTGTCTTACAGTTAACTAAAGCTGAACCAAAACATTAAACAAGAATTGGGGTATCCTGTACGTACGTACGTACACACACACACACACACACACAGATCTGATATGACAGCATAAATCCTGACCAACACATTCGTGTTCCTTCTGAGTATCAAAGAGAAAAACAAATTGTGTTCCCATTTTATAGTAGTTATTCTATCTGGTGATATCACGGCCACAGCTCCACAACCAAGTAAGAATGATTTTTAACTACATTTTCACTTGTATGTACACACACACAGACGAACATAGTTGAAGCCTGACTCCCTCTCTGCAGCTGCAATCTAATTTCCGCCGCCTGCTATGTACCTGCCCCTGAATACTCGGTCACTATAAATTCAGCACAAATAAAGCTGAACATGTCCTCTTGTCTCCCACACTGCAATCCCTAAGCCCTGGAACTTGCCCGTCTCCAGTGTTCTCTCTCTTGGCTAAAGAAACACCATTTTGTAGCCAAGCATCCAGATCACAAATCTGAAGTCAACTATCGCTGTGCCAACTCACACCCACGCTGTCACTTACCAAGGCCCAGCTGTGCGCCTCCTGGGTGTACCTCCTCCGCCATCAGTCTTTGTTTCCTTACTTAATGGCTTCCTCATCCATTTGCTGAACAAATTAAACTAAGGATCCTAACTGGCCTCGATGCCTATAATTATTCTAAATTCAGTATCCTGAAGACATACTATGTACAGGATAACAACATTATATTTTATCCAAACCACAGCACTTATAAGACAGAAAAAGGGGCCACCAGACAAGACGCTAAGACATCAGAGACGAAGCTTCTCTGTTGCTTCAGTAGAAAAACTGCCGAGAATAGACACCATGAGCTATGTTCTACAAATGAGGACGAAACAAAAGAAAACATCTGAACACCCTATCACTCCTCCTAAAATTATATAAAAGAGTCCACCAAAATAATGGTTATTTTCATTTCTGACTTCTGACTTTAAACAAAACAGCAAACAAAGAGTACAATTGAGTACTACGTCAACAGGTATTCAAAACAGAACAAAGCACGAATCAGGACATCTCTGAAAAATGTTGGGTTGAACAAAATAAAACTGTGTTTTTTTTATAGGAAAATTGCAGTCGAAGTCAGCAATTTCATGTATCTCAACCTAATTAAGGTACCGGTCTCCTCTCTCTTTAAATTATTCTTCATTGTCTATTTAGGAAGGACAAGTACTTCACAGCTCGATCAGACTGCTAATTTCTTAGCAGAGTTCTGTTTTTGCACTTAAAATATGTCCTCCTAAATATTACAGTAAGGGGAAAGATAGGATTGCCTTACCCAATAGTATCTTTGTAAAAAAAAAAAAAAAAAGTTTTCTGTGAATATTCTCATTTCTCTTGAACTAGCTTAAAAATAAAGTCTTCCAACTTTCTTTTCCGCTAAAATAAAAAAGGAAGGTTTTGATTACCATACACAACTAATGAGCTGAAGAGAGGAATATAGAGAGAAATGTCCCACGATGTAATGGACATTTGAAAAGCACTTCAGGAATTCTTTTAATTGCCATCTCAGCTTTCCCATCAGGTGTGGAATTCCAGAGGAGAACTACACCGCTCTTCCGTCGTAAACTTTTCCTCATTCCAGGTTTTCACTCCTAATTCTGGAGTTGGAAAGAACTGTGTGACCCAGCTGGGTGGTTTATTCAGACAGCACTTTCCATGTGTTTCTAACCTCCATCTAGGGTATTAGAGAGGCTGTTTTCACGCCGGTGGCACTGTCCACTGTTATATAGACCTAGGTGTGTAAATTTGACAACCAAGAGCAATTGCTAGATGGGGCGCCTGCGTGGCTTGTCGGTTAAGCGGCCGACTCTTGGTATCTACTCAGGTCATGATCTCACGGTCTGTGGGTTTGAGCCCCACATCGGGCTCTGTATTGATGGCACAGAGCCTGCTTGGGATTCTCTGTCCCTCCCCCACATGCACACACTGTCTCTCAAAATTAAATAAACATTTTTTAAAAAAAGAAAAAGAGCAATTACTAGCATTTGAAATGTACAGATCGGGGCGCCTGGGTGGCACAGTCGGTTAAGCGTCCGACTTCAGCCAGGTCACGATCTCGCGGTCCGTGAGTTCGAGCCCCGCGTCGGGCTCTGGGCTGATGGCTCAGAGCCTGGAGCCTATTTCCGTTTCTGTGTCTCCCTCTCTCTCTGCCCCTCACCCGTTCATGCTCTGTCTCTCTCTGTCCCAAAAATAAATAAATGTTGAAAAAAAAAATTTTTTTTAAATAAAATAAATAAAATAAAAAACACCAAATAAAGCAGAATGCTTATATTTGACTGATTAGCATGCTCTATCATCTACAAAAAAGGCCACGTGGGAAGTCAAATTATAATTATAAGGCTGATTCACGAGGATACAGAGTAAAGAGCCACTTTCCTTATTACGGTAATAAAGATACCCAACATGATGGTCCTCATCCCTACAGTGTCCTATTTAAATGCTTTAAAAACTCTTGGCTTTGTGTTTACCTGGTTTGGGATTTGATGTAGACTACCGTCCTTTTACCAATATGACTCTTACTCAGAGAGGTTATAGTATAAATGACTTAGATTACAGCTACCTTTCATTACATCCTAGTCCTAAACAGTCAGTTTAATTAAATTCTAAGGCTGTCTGATGCTAATTTAGAGGTAATTATGTAACTATCCAAATCATGTGCATGCATATGTACATTAACATGCATCGTGTACACCTGAATATACACATTTATACATACCTGTACACTCTACCTATACACATACACAGATACACATTTACACACATGTATGTGTATACGAGTGCATATAAAACTTTCCAGATATGATTGCAGGAAAGGTCTTAATGATTTATCCCACCTACACTTTTCTCAATGGATTTACTGCCTAATATCTTAGACATTATCCACGGACTCTCCTAACCCACCTCATGTAAAACAGCCACTCCTTTTTACATCACCTGACCAGTGATGAGCTCAAACTTCCTATGATGAAGCTGCTTGTCATCTGTTAGTGAGAAAAGACACCGGTTATCTGCCAACTTTCCCAGGAAAATGAGTGACAGTGATAGACGGGTACAGAGCTAATCCACAAACCCCAGCAATAATCACCTTTGTACAATGGAAGAAAAGCCAAAAGAGAATTCACTGGGTTACAACTTCAGCGTTGATACCAGGGAGGGGAGACCAGACTACTAGGGGAAGCCCCTGAGTCTGCTCTAGTAACCATTCACCTCCCAACAGGGAGATCTAAAGCTTTGTCTGGGTTGAAGATTCGGGGACCAGAAGAAGAGGCAAGATATCAACACAAAAGGAGTACCTGAATCAATTTCCCAAAAGCCCTTCTGGACAATGCTATCGCTTAGCCCTGAACTCCACAGTGCAGTTGGACACAGGCAGTAATGGAGCTGTCCTCGATCCAAATGCTACGATCCCCTGTGCATGTCAGAGAGAAGAGCCTACACAGCACCTTAGTTCTTTGGACTGAACCTATAAGGGAGAAATGATTGGTGGGCAAGACCTAAAGGAGATATCCATACACATTGTAGAGGGCAGAGGGGCCACCACCAAAGATAGCAGGTCCTAATCCCTGAAACCTGAAAATGTTACCCAATATGAAAGGCGGGGGGGGGGGAGTTGCAGATGCTATTAGATTAGGGTCTAGGTTGGGAAGATTCACTTGGGTTATCAGACAGAGCCCTAAGAGCAATCACAAGTGTCCTTCTATAAGAGGCAGAGAGAGATGTGACAGGCAAGAGGAGACAGCAGGAACCAGGGAGGTGGGGACTGGCATAAGGTCCCCACAGCAGAACCGTGCCAACCACAGAGGGAGTATGGCTCTGCCCACATCCTGATTTTCGCCCAGTGATGCCAATGTCTGACGTACAGCCTCCAAAACTGAGAGAAAATACACTTCTGTTGTTTCAAGGCGCCAAGTATCTGGTAGTTTGGTACAGTATCCACAGGAAGCCAAGAGAGATTCGTAATTTGCCGAGAGTATTTATAGGATATATTCTAAACTGAAGTTCTATAAAAACGTATCATAGTACAAAGTTAAATAAACAAACATAAAGTCCTTAATGACATTCTGGGCATTATATACATTTTTAAATGTACAGAATTCCCTTTACTTCAATGTAAAAAATATCATAAAAGCTAGTTCTTTTAAGCCCTCACATTCTACTTTTTTCATTTTTATTTATAAGTAAGCATGTGGGTGTTTTTTTTTTTTTTTAATCCTAGAAAATTAAAACATGCTGGACCATTTTATAAAGTTTTATAATTGGTGTGAGTCCTACTTCAGAGTGTATTTTTGGAGTTAATTAAGTTCAGTGAGTATTCTTACAATCATGTTCTGCCTTCCAGGAGTATTAGCCTAGACTGGAAAAGGGTGGTCAGAAACATGTTCTCCCTCTAAGTTAAGCTGGAAATGAGCTTTTAAAAAAAAAAAAAAAGGTTGGGGCGCCTGGGTGGCGCAGTCGGTGAAGCGTCCGACTTCAGCCAGGTCACGATCTCGCGGTCCGTGAGTTCGAGCCCCGCGTCAGGCTCTGGGCTGATGGCTCGGAGCCTGGAGCCTGTTTCCGATTCTGTGTCTCCCTCTCTCTCTGGCCCTCCCCCGTTCATGCTCCGTCTCTCTCTGTCCCAAAAATAAATAAAAAACGTTGAAAAAAAAATTAAAAAAAAAAAAAAAGGCAGAGTCCAAATGTCAGGACGTTTTCTGGAAGGAAGATATCTGTTTCAGAGAGCCCCTACTTTTCAGTTGCTGCCAACAGAAACATGTCCTTCGTGCACGATGTCTGACCGCTGATCCCCTAGCAACTGGAGCTGAGAGGTCTCAGAACTCAATCAATTACCTGGTTCTCTTCCCTTCTAGCCCCCACCTCCGGGGAGGGGGGTATGTCAAGGAGGAGACACTGCTAATGAAACAGTTAGGGTTCTAAGCATTCCCTCCCAGATAACCCTAAATTCAAATATTCAAACCAGTAATCTGATGCACACCATAGCTTCAGGGATATGAATACTTTAGCAATAGGAAATATTAATCAGTGAAATCATACACTTCGTGGTGAGAAAAAAAAAAAAAAACTTATTTGGCACTAAAGAAATGAGAAGTGAGCAGCTCCAAACACTGAGATATAAAAACGCTTTCCATTTAACAGTAAGTAGGTCTGACCTTCTACTAATCTCATTGAAATGCAGAAAAAGACTTTAAGATAACAGGGTCAGGACAAACTATCATGTTATCGACCACTAATATAATTGAGCACCACATATGATTTTTATTTGTTCTACAGTAAGTCTAAATAAATACAGTGAACCATATGGCATATACCAAAATGACAAGGAATGGGTGTCTCAAAGTTCAGGTAAGTTATTAATATTCTCACGTAAAAAGTGCCATGCAAATGTGAGGGGGCTTTTAAATTATAAGTTGACCAAGAGACGGTTAACTCGAGATATCAAATATTTGACTCTACTTCAGAGAAGTTCGTATACCTTTTCAAATCTCCTGAAAATAACTTATACTTTCTATGAAACACCTGCAACTGGGTTTAGAAGTTGCAGTATTCATCTTCCAAGTGTTCTTCTGCACTACTCTATTCATCCAGAGACCCGAATGGAAAACAATGCCTAAACTCTCCTTCTTAATCAAATACTGAACATTAAAAAAGACACCGACTCTATGTAAGACATGGTTACCATTGCACGGTACCTGATTTTTAATCCATTTTCAAACTTCAATTTTTTATTGTACACTTTTCTTCATAATTTCGGCTAGTGTCTAAGGAAATCCAACAAACTCATGAATTTCAATATAAAATAAAGTTAGAGATTTTGAAATAAATCTCTCTGTATGCTTAGAAAACCACCATTGCATTTCTTAAGCAGATATTTAAATGCTCTCAAATATAACAAGGGATACTCTATCATGCATAATTAGTATTATAAATACCCACAATTAATTTTACCATGATGGTTTTAAATCTAGAATATGTACCACTCCCCAAGAATTTAAAAATCAGTCTTACTCCCAGTTGTAATATCCACAAAAAAACTGCCTGCGATTCTCATATATACCTACACACATGTAAGAGCATACACATATGCACATGTGTGCACGCACAACACACACCCTCATACACACGCACTTGTGGTTCCTTGTTGCAAATGTATACCTAAAGGTATAGACGAGAAGTACGGTAGTCACCTATGACACTAACCAACAACAAATTAATTTTTCATCTCTACAGATAACAAATAATCATGATTGCTTAATACATATGTACATATAAATGTATAATTACATATTGATTAGTTTAGCTTTTAGCAAAACACAAGAGTATATTGCATTTCTCCAGAGTAAGATAGTATTTTTTAAAATTATACCAACAGACCATTAGCATTGAGTGAATTTATTTTCCCCAACAGTGCTAAAGATATGCAAAATTTTCATTCTTTAGAGTTGCACAGTAAATGATTAACACCAGCTCTGCTCATTATCTCGCTTAACAAAACTTCTCTAAAAACAAATAAATCAAAAATGCCTCCAACATTCCTGAATAAATAAATTACAGACCTATTCAGTGGCAGCAATGATATTTTAAAAAGCTTGTGCAAGCTCATTGTACAATTTTATTACAAAACCACATTTGATAAAAGAAAAAACTGTCCACTTTTTCATCCTCTACATAGTTTTACTAGCAGGGATAGCTTCTCAAAGATGAAGAAACTTTATAATAGCAACAGATCTAGGAAGTGTTAACCCTGTGTTCCAACAGATTATAGTCACTGCTAATTAGGAGCTGATACTTCTTATAAAGATACTTTTAGGAGCCAAGAGTATTTTTCTCTCATAATGAGAATATGAGGATAATGACAGCTAATAGGAGCCATCAGTATATGATCAGAGGCCATAAATGAGAACATTTATATAATGGGAAACATAATTCTTAACTTTAAAAATATAGGTTGCAGAGAATCATTTTTACTTCTACATAAACCCTCACAACTTTTCCCTAAACAAATGCCATGAGAACAACGGACAAAGCCATCTTGTGTGCCCTGGTTTTCAGTAAAAATGGGCATTTATACAACAGTGGTCCCGACACTTTATATTTTACAAAATCTCAGTGCAGAAACAGTACTAAGTAAGCATAAATGTTAAGAGGAAAAAATTAATGAAGTGATGAAATTGCATTATTTTGAAGTGAAAATCAATGTATCCTAGGATTCAGTAAAGCTCACCAGGTAATAAGTCCACTGCATACTAAAGACTGTAAGCTAAAATCTAAAATTAGGCTCCAACGAGTTAACCTATATTTTATTCAAACAACCACTAAAAAACCATTTTCTTTATGACTGACAAAAGTTATAACACTAGAAGAGCTAATGTAGAAAAAGCTTTATAATTATTCTAATCATGCCATTAAAAGTATCCTTCAAAATAATTCTACCCACAAGATTCTGCTATTTCCAAAAGCACACGTACACACAAAATAATTCAGTTCAAAACACAATGAGCTCCTCTCTCGCCATAACCTAAAAGATTTTTCTTGGAATTAAGAAAGAAAAAAAAGGGGGGGGGGGGAGCATGTAAATTAAGGTGACTGAAACATGCTTTCATCTAGCAGAGTAATATGGTAGCTATTCATCACCTGAAGTCATAAAACACTAGGTCTCGTCCTTAGCATATTCTAATGAAGCCTATCATGCAAATGAGAGTGACCTTTTCCTTGCGTTCTGCAAGTTCACATTTATTCCAGGAGTACATAGAGTTTGCCAATACAAACTAGCCAAAGACTGGTAATTACTGTAATCAATTAGTAGTTAGTGTCGTTCTGCTCATTTTCAGCTAATGTCAACTAAGCCATTTTTGAGAGAGCCACCCTTGACAACAGCTCTTCCGTTGTTGTTTCTAAAATGAGGTGAAAAAGAAAATAAAAAGACGAAAACATTCAAACTTTCCAATATGGCCGCACAGTTGCATCCCTCCAAATGACGTGAAGATACAAGACAGGGCCCCAAAGTTTATAATGGACAAAGACTCTGGGGTAAAGTTGCGTCTCCTTAAAATGACATTGAAGTTTTCTGCCTATACAATTAAACATTAATATTTAAATATTTAAATGAAGGACACTCTCCTGTGCAGCAGTTCAGACTTGGTAGAACTTGGGCACTCTTCGCAACGGTTGAGTAAACAGGCCATACCCTCTGCTCGGGAACAGTCTATTCTGTCGACAGTTATGGATAGGAAACATTACGGCAGCCGGTAATTAAAGTAAAAACTAATACTGTCTCAGAGATGGGGAATTTTGTAAAGAAAAATCATTTATCATGGCTTACAGTTCTCACAACTGAAATGAATTATCTTTTCCTTTAGCACATATCCATTTTGAAGCGAGCGTATTTACTAAACTACAGTGAGGCCCACTGGCCCATCTTAATTGCATTAGCTGGTAGGCACGGAACAAAAACCTAATAGGTCACAGAAAATATCCCACACATACTGCACAACCGAAAGCCTTGGAATATACAAAGTGGGCCTCAAAAACAAGTACCAATTTAAGGGCTGGTGAATCACAAGAAAACCAGACTATTAAGAAATCTATAGTATTTTCCCTAATGTGGTTGTTTTCAAAATTTACAATAAGGACTGAAGGAAAATACCTCTGTGGTTACTAGTACAGAAATGTTAATTTCATATCAACCAATGTCCTAGTGCTGAACTCGGCCAACATGTGAAGGACAATATATTCAACACTCACTTATGAAAATGTATGAGAGGAAAAAAAGAGGCCACTCCTATGCCAGAAAGAAAATGAATCTATGGTATCTCAGAAGTTATCCAAAAAAAGAAAATAATAATATTGAGACAAATCATTTCACTGAGATTGCTCAACTCAACCGATAGAACCGAATGCCAGCCTTGTTTGTGTCTGTCAAACTCCCACGTACGAAGTCATGTCTTCCCTCAATCTACACAATCCAGGACCTTTTATGAACTGGAATCTCGGCCTGCTAAGGAATTCCTGGTTTTAAAGAAAAAGAATCTACTTGGGAGGAGTACTACAGGGGTGAATATATGTAATCATTACATGACTGATATTTCTATGTATCTATACATACCTGTAAAACAGCGACTCATAACTGTGTGCGTGTGTGTACTTTTATCTTCTCTGAGGGCATTCAGTTCACTTCCCGGTGCCTAAAAACATCATTCTTAAATCCCAAACATATAAATGCAATGCAGTCTCTTTTTTAAGTTAATGTCATCTATGAAAGATTAGGTGCGTGTGGAAAGAAAACTACCACACTCAAGATCATTTTTGTCTTGACTCTGTAACCCCGCACAGAAACAACTTTCCGAAACAAAGGCGCAGGAATGGTAAAACCAAACTGAGGTATACTCCGGGTACACAGGTCTTCACAGGTACCCCCTGATAATGTCAGAAGGCCAACAGAGGTAGGGGAGTCGACCTTTTCGAGTACCCGCATAATTGTGGAGTGTTTGGGACAGGGGGTGGGGGGCACCTTGTTTCGAAGCGTTTGTTTCTGTGGTGAGATCAGGGTCAAAAGAGCAATCAAGTGGCAGTAAGCGGAGCGACGTTGAGGATTTATTGGCTGGCTTCCGCAGACTGCTGGGACCAGTCACCTCCCACGGCGTCAAACACGCGCGACTTGTCGATCCTGACACGGAGCCAAACGGCAGGAAGACGGCGGTTTCCATTCTCGTCAGAAGAACAAACCGATGTGGGCTCTGACAGTTACCGCGAGGGGACAAGAGCAAACAAGATGAGCGAAAGGAGAAAAAAATATCCACTAAGTTGGAAGGGCCTCAGGCTTCTCTCTCTCTCTCTCTCTCTCTCTGTCTCACACACACACACACACACACACACATGCACACAAATGATGCCGGGCACAGAAAGGCAGCAGGTGCCTGACTTGTCTCAAAGAAAAGGCTAACATGAAACGCTTCACAAAAGATAAAGCTCTCGGAACACTGCCGCTCAACCCCGAGATGAGGTCTTCACCGTAAACACTTAAGACAACTTGTGACCAAAGTCCTGTTACGACACTAATTGTCCACGAAAGCTGACCTGCAGCAAAGCAGCACAGTTCAGTTCCCATAGTGCAGGCTCACGGGCAGTAACGTGACTGGAGATGACAGAAGACATTCACAGATCACAAAAGACCGAAAATCCTGAGGGTCACCGCACAGCACGCGCCGAAGAGACACTTCGCACGCTGCGTACTTCTTAAGTGGAAATAACAAACCTCGAGTACAACAGCCTAGCGTTTCTCATTATTATTTTATTGGTGTAGCTTTTCTTATTCTAGTGATGGGACACCGAGAAAATGACTGGCAATACGATTTTTAAGAAATTGGATGCGGTTACTGCATCAACTTAAAAATCTTACAATAAAAAAATTGAGGAATAATATTAAGTTTCTGTTCGTATGTACTCCATGAATGATTTAATGCTGCTAAAGTGTTTCAATCTATTAAGAGTGCTTAGTATAGAAACAGGTCTGAGTATTACATATTGTAAGTTACAATTATTGCAGCATTTCAATTCTTCCATAAGCTAATCAAGTGCATAAAGCACATTTCTAATGCAGTAATTCAAAACTACATTAAGTAACTTTAAATTACCTTGCTTATTATATCTTGTAAAAAAGCCATGGAGATAAAAACTAGTATTTTAATTGATAATTCAACAGTTAAACATTTTTTACTTGAAGCAGAAAAATATGGTGAACTGTAAGCCTATGTGTAACTCCTATATTTAAATGGAAATACTGTAAATCTTGTTTAACTTTGAAACTATTTCAATGTTTGGACTGATCTACATAGGAACAGTATAGAAAATTAAATTGATTAAAATTGAACCCAGTCATACAGATTTTATAATTACCCACTTTCCATATTTAATAGATTTCTAAATGTTACATACTGCAAACACTCAGATTCTTCTTAAAAAGTGAAAATATGACTTAAACACACGTGGAGAAGAGGAAACAGTGTGATGACCAAAAAAAAAAAAAAACAAAAAAAAAAACCTGAGAGCTTACTTTTATTAACTTTGAAAAACAAAAGCAGAGTAATCCTTTCCATGTACTTTAAAATAAAAACGTTCACTATTCCATTAAATTCTATAAGAATTAGAACGCATTTACAATCGGCTCCTGACTACCCACTGGGGAATAACATGAACTGGTGTACCTCCAAGGGAAACCTTGCTTTCTAATTCGACAACTGCCATCCATACACCTTGTTTGTTTTGTTGAGGAAGGAAGGAAGGCTGCCTTAATAGTGGCTCGGAGACAGTCCCCTCCAGTTGACGGTTAACACCTGTTTCCTTAATTACTAGCCTCTGCAGATGCTTTCGAAGCATGATGTTCATGTCCACCAGAGAGTACCGGGAGTCTTTAGCATCAAGTCCAAAGGCTAGGTGAGAGCTTTTAGAAGTAGTTCTGCTTATTAGCCTGTTCTTAAAGAGCATAGGAAAAGTAAAACTAAACAAACGTTGCTTTGGAAACACGAGACAGTCGGCAGGAGTAGTTTCAACAAGAATCTGAATGTTTAAAAAGTGTCAAGTAGGTCCATTTCTTTTCCTAAGATGTCCACAAAACGACTTGTTATTTAGATTTCAGTCAATTCCCAAATCATACCTATCTGAATTCAAATACGGCTAACTATGGAAGTCTTGAGGGAGGCACCTGAAAGGTTCTGACACAGTGGGGACCCCGCAGTTCTGGCACTGCCCACCGGGGTTATTTTGTGGGTGATGTTGGCCCTTTTTGCCTCCATGAGGGCCAGCATCTTTATCTGTAAAGTGAGAGATTCAGACTAGGTGACCGTGAACTTGAAGATTTCTTCCTGCTCTGGGAGGCAGCACCCGTTCTACATTATCTGTCCCTCGGTAACCTCTGGGTCACCCAAGGTTTGGGATCCAGATCTGCACCTACTGAATCATGGAGACGTTCTGCACCATTCCGCAGGCACTGATGCCTCACACTCAAGGTGGACAGTGACTCCCCTGTGACTCTGCTCTCTCAAAAGAGCGTGTGTAATAAACTTCTGACCATCAGAAATAAAGGCCACATAACAGAAACACTGGGAGTGGGGGGAAGAACTTGAACACCAATTAGCAGTCATCTTTCCAAAATACAGGATGCCGAAGTCAGAGTTTTCTGACTCCATTACTCCTTCTTATTAGTAACTGAACACGTGCTTGCATTTCATAAGTGAGTTTAGCCTCAAAAGGCTGATTAACTTCACCCCAAAAAAATAAAATCAAAATTATTCTTCTTCACTTATTACAAGGAGGTGACGATTTTGTTGGACGTTAGTGAAATCTGATAAACTTACCTAAGAAAAACTCAATGAACTAACCAACTTACAGAATTATCAGATCATATAGTCAGACAGGGTCTTATCCAACTAGTTTGGCTCCATAAGTGACACCCCTGAATCACATGTAACAAGGGCACCCTCTTCCTCTTACAGGAAACACATACTATGTAAAGCAGCCCATCCCTTTCGAACAAATTTAATGATTATATAGTTCTATTCACCCAAATTCTATAATTCCACTATTTTTTTCATGAATTGCCAAATCAATGCCAAGAAATACAGTGATTCTAGATACTAATAATAGTTGATGGGAATTTATACTGTGCAGAAAAAGATGCAACATTTTGGGGTCTTCTAGGTATGAAAAAAAGTATGTCAATAAGTAAGACTGTCCTATAGGCCATCAAGAAAATCATCAAGAATATTCTGTTCGCCTCATAGAGGAGGAAGAAAGAGAGTGAGAGATGTTACATCCCATAATTAAGATTTAAATGTAAGTTCTTCCACAATTTAAACAGGCTAATGAACAGGTTAGTCAGGAAAACAAACCTCATATATAACAACAAAGATCAAAAAATGACTCAAGGGAAATATTCATGACTTACATTCTCCTTCGACTTTCACTTTACAAGCAAGTGACCAATCCTTATTTAAACGATCCCTTCTGATGTATCTACATTGGAAAAACTTTTGACATAATACATCATTTCTCCTATAATCCCAAAGGGTCCTTTAGAGAACAGTGAAAACATGAACACATTCAGACTAACAAGAATTTTCGTCAAACGTCACAGCTGCCGGTGGTCCGATACACTACAAGGTAATGCTCAAACTCCATCTCACGTTGTCAATGCTCATCACAATACCACTAAAGCACAAGGTCAAAAGACAGTTACCAGTGACCACAAAACTAAAAGCAGTGGTGAAGCCAACCACAAATGAAGTGAATGTAGATCTAGACGGACAAGTTGTCGTGAAAGGCAACACCTAGCTCAGGAAGCAAAGAGTACAGGGCAGGGATTGCGGCATCCTGAGAAACGTCGACGTATTAACGGGAATGAGCTGAATGATTCATCACGGTGCACACGTTTCAGAGAAAACGAGCATTTCTTGCATTTTAACCCTGCCCAGGAATGCAAAGTAATCTGCATTTCAGAAAATATTCACACTAGAGAAGCTATAGAGATAACATTAAAAACAAGAAATGAGAAAACTGAGGGAAAATATTAAAACTGGAATGCATAGAACTTCCCAAATACTGAAAATTCCACGTCATCTCTAATGCATGATTTCCTACCACTGCACCCAAGAGTAGTAGATGCCTCGGTCCTGCACATCATCTAACAGATGCTGTCTCCCAGCACCTAGAACACTGCCGGGTACCCCGTGTTCTGTAGGCATCCGTTGAATGAATACTGGATCATACCACAACAAACCGGTCTTTCCAACCCTACTGGAAGAGATGACACTTGTTTAAAAAGGGTCACCTTCTAGGAGGCCACTCAGAACTTCAAAGCATCATACGCACGCGCATGTGCGCGCGCACACACACACGCGCACGCTATTAAACTACCTCTACAAACACTGCCCACCAAAAATATCACAATGATAATCATTTTTTGAATTTTATCCTCTTATGCATACTTCTAAAACTAGTTCAACAAATGTTTCTTTTCACTGTGCTCAGATTTACACTGAATATAAGGAAACACTCCACGTATAAAATCAACAGGTTCAGAAGGATTTTTTTTTAAGAGTATAGTTTCTATATATATGGCTTCTGTATACCACAGTGGTATTTTATTAATCCATATCTTACTAATGACTTTGTTTAATCCATACTCCCTATCCCCACGGTATCTGACATATTATAAGCATGCTGAGTCCTCTGCCAAAATACACAGTAAACTCAGAGTTCATGAACAAATGAGAGAAACAAGACACATGTGATGAAAATTCACAATTCATCTTTCTTCCCTGGCACATTTAGAACAGAAGAATCCATATGATCCAAACCATTCCTCTAGTTGGGAAAAGACTCTCTAGAAAAATTAATTCATGGGCACCAAGAACAAGGGAGATACTAGCTATGAGAGAGACCAAGAGAGTGTCCAAGTGATTTCTCATCTCTCAGTGTGCCAACAGCTAGCCCTTCCCCAAGTCCTGGGCAGATGTTCAATAACTACCAGCTAATAGTAAATAATTAATACCAAACTGCTGCTGGTTCTCCTCCTCTGATGGTCCCTTCATAATAGCTATTCACTCGCCCTCATTTCAGTAGAAGCAACAAATTGCCTCTAAAGTAAATAGTGGGCAATGACCATAATACTAAGACACCAAGAGCTACTGTATGAACCAGCAATTCGGATTAGAGTCTATATATTCAAATCCAAACCTGTCTTGGCACCTACGCGAGAAAACGCTGGATGTACTACCTTCTGAAGCAGCACGGGGAGAAAAAACCAGTGAACACAAAGTCCTGAAAGAACAGTAAACAGAAGCATGCTGTCAATGCAATGCCAAGTAGGAGACTTAGAGAGAAACTCTCCTCCTTATCTTCTTTGAACTTGAACATCAGTCACTACTGCTGGCTAGAGTGACATCTTCAGGGCCCTCTCTGGTTCTACGTCTACATGGCATCTTCCCCATTTTTCACTCTTCTGCCCTGCTCTGATAGCCCTGTGTGTGACTGACCCATCGCCCAAGTGACCACCACAAACCCCCTATCTCACACTACACTCTCCATATGTACAACCACATTCACTAGCCAGGACTTCAACTACCATCTCGATGAGATAAGAACGAAGTATGCTTTCCAGGTCTGGACCTTTCAGGCGAATCTCAGCGGCTTTCCTAGGCGCTTCATTAACATCTCCCCCTATTAAGTAGAAGTGGATAGTCCATCAACATACTTATTTATATATTCATAAAACCGAACACACCAGGAATCAACATGCGTAGGAATCTTAGAGGGCATGTACTAATCCCTAAGTTAGGAAAACTAAATAAAAAGCAGGTCAAGACAGTGGCCGAGGGGCCGGGGCTAATCCCAGACTAGTGCTCTCCCCATTGTGTCACACAGCCACCAACCAGCTTCGTTCCTGATGCTCAGACAGCTCAGGGTCCATCTCACAAATCAAGGCTTCTCATTCCTCAGATTTTCAAAACCTCGCAGGGTAATCCCCTCACGCCTGATTTTCTAAGCATTCTCTCAATCATTCACTTTGAACTTCAGGACTGCCTTTGACTTGTTTGTCTCCTTGACTTCCCACACCAAATTAACTGCCAGATCTTAAGAGTTTCTTCCAATGTTTCTTCAGTGCATGTGCTAGATCTCACAGCTGTACTCGCTCTCCTGTCCTTCATTATCTTCCCCCGAAAACAGCAGCAAAAAGCCCCTGCCTGGCCCTTCAACCTCTTCTTTTCTGTCCACACTGAGCCCACTCATGAGAGGCAATTTAAGAGAGGTCCTGCTTGAGCTTCCCCACTCCTCTGCTCATCAACTTTTCATGAGTCTGTCCTCAAGTGTATCTTCCACCTGGCGCTTTCACTGACTCCCCAACACCCACAGGGTGAATCCTAAGTTACCCGCCCGCTGTGTAACTAACTTGCTGTCTATATCTCTACTCTTACCACCCTTTCAATGTACATTCTGGGAAGTTTCACAATCCCTTAGCCACAATTCTGGAATCCGTCAAGTAATGTAAAAACTGAAAGTTTCATCTTTTAAAATCAGCTGGGGGGGAAACCAGACTGGAACTGACAGGAGGCTGTTCAGAAGCTTCGCTGACCCCACCTATGTTGAATATGCTTCAGTAACCATAGAAAAATAGTTGATAATCAGATCAGGATGCTACCCTGGAGAGTGCCTGGAGTTATTTAAGATGCAGCACACAAAACCTGTACACTTCCTAAAATCCAATCAATTGCGAATTGCCAAAGCGCCTCTGTCCCCAGGGGCCCGGCTAGGAGAAGACCCGAGCAGAACACAGAGTCCTGGAGCTCTGAGACGTCCTGAACCTTCCGGGAGGCACTGCTCCTCCCTCTGCTTTTGAGCCTTCCTCACCTCAGTTTTGGGGCATGAACCTGACCTCAGGTCTAACATCCTCTCTGAGGCATCCACTACCTCACTCCCCTTTTCATGGTGATTTAAATGTTGCTTCTCTAGGTCCCATTCAGAAGGACAAAACCATACTGCATCTATTATGATATCCCTTGCACTGGCTCAGTGCTTGGCACATAATGGAAAGCTAATGTTTGTAGAGCAGAATGGAGTAAATTAATCCTAACTGTTGATGAATGAAGTTAGGAAATGATCCTTAGTTCCTAAGAGACACATAGAAAATATAAAAATCCCTAGGTTTCTCCAGGAATTGACTTATAAAATGACTAGAATTTCTACTCACCTCAAAACATGGACTGAGACGCCACAAATGCTAAGGACCATGTAAAATAGTCACAACTGGCCTTTCCTTTAAGGAACAGTTACATAGTTAAGTAATAGTTAAATGGTAAATTCCAATATGGAGTACAGGGAATCTAGAATCTGGAGATTTCTGTAGGATTAAGATTTGAGTATTTCCCTATGAATATGAAAATTAATGTGCATTAATTAAATAGCCCATGATTTATAATTCAAGGTCCAGCCAAATTAGGACCTCTAAGTGGGCCGCACTTTAATTCCATGTGCACGGTACACTATAATTGACAATACTGTGAGAAAAAGGGTCAGTGGTAGCAAAACTAGGCACGTTAACGAAATTCCCTGATGAGTAAATTAAAGTCAATATATCGATACATATTCTGAAATTCTAACCCAATGTACATTGCTGCTTCATTTTTCCATGTAATTTAGTTTATGCATCTTAATATTTTGTTCTACTTTTCAATGTTATTATCAAAGGTAAAGTTGTTCTTTCCACGCACAGCATCCCCAGGCTTATACATAAATTATTGGCTCTAATGATTCAGATGTGGTGGTCGGTCCTGTACAATTCTCCACACAGCAAATATACTGTGTGAGGTATTAGCTAGAATCACTCTTGTTTAATGAGATGATCCATCATGGTGTCTATAATTGAACACACTCTTAGCCATGACTCTTGGACAAAGAAAACACAGTGGCGAACAATATGGACCCAAGAGGATGAGGTGCAACGAATCTCCAGTGAGTGCTAAGTGCAAGGGGATGGTCAAACAGTAAAAGGGAAAAGAGGTCTCAATTCATGTCACTGAACAAGAGTTCTATGTAAAAACATACTGTATAAAATGTATTATCATTACTTCACTACCGCCCTCCAAATAGCTGACCACAAACTGTCCAGAGAAACAGAGAAGTAAAAATACCCCTCCAATTCTCCCCAACCCCCAAAGACATGTCCAAAACATTGTACACACATAGAAGGATCCAAGTAAAAACCAACATCAAATAGTGTGCCAACGGACTGTCCCACAGAAGAAGTTTCCTCATGTAGAAAGACAGCATGAATTTTGTATCATTAACAAAGCATATTTTCACCAAAAAATTAATGGACACTATTTGAAATATTATAATTATTTTTCAGTTAAATACCACCTACTCAAATATGAAAGCACATATGAAAACATTCAAATCAAAAGAAAGCAGTTTTTCACATTTTATAACAATGGAAAATGACCTCTCTAAACCCTAATGAAAAACTGTAACAGGCTGAAGTTGCTTTTAAATCTCAACCCAAGTCCAATCATTTTGTTTTCAATTACAGTCTAGTGCTTATGTTCCATCAGGTTTAGTAAATTTCAGAATACTAGGGAGAGTAAATGACACAGCAAACATGAACTTACTCAGGAGCATCGGTATTTCGTTGTTAATAAATATTACAACTATGAGATTAGGTTCTGTCTCACCTACCAGAAAAATATTTCTAGAATCAGTTATTAAAGTAGAACAAAATATATGTTTAATAGGCACTGAATATAAGTAAATCATTTAAAAATAGGTAGAGGGGTTCCTGGGTGGCTCAGTCACTTAAGCATCCAACTCTTAATTTTGGCTCAGGTCATGATCTCACAGTTCCTGAGTTCAAGCCTCATATCGGGCTCTGCACCGACAGCATGGAGCCTGTTTGTGATTCTCTCTCTCCCTCACCCTCTGCCATTCCCCTACTCAAGTGTACGCATTCTCTCTAAATAAATAAATATACAAATATTTTCTAATTAAATATAAAATAGGTAAATGTAAATATTCTTAAATGGCATGAAAACGTTTGACCAAACAGTTCATCAAAAACCACCAAAAATAGGAAAGTTCCCATCCATCAATGAGAAAATATCAAAAATCTACTGATAATGGCTGGAAGATGCAGTAAGGGACATACTCTCACGAGTGTTAAACAGATAAGACTTTCTAAAAAGCAATTTAGTCGTATGTGAGAAAGACTTCAAATAGCATCAGTCACTTTGAAATCCAATGTTTCTACTCCTAGGCATGCCAAGGAAATAATATGAAAAGGGCACCATAACGTATACACAAAGATGCATAATGTATCCACCACAAGGTCACGTGGGAAAGTAAAAGTGGTAAACAACCAATGAGAGAAGCTTTAAGAAACAGTCATATAAAATGTTCTAGGCATATATATGGAATGTTATACTTCCATAAAAACACCTATCAAGAACATTTTAATGGCATGGGAAAATATTTCTCATGTAATTTTAAGCAAAAGCAGATTTTAAAATTTTATGCATAGCATTCCATTGTGTAATACCAAAAGAATTACATCAAAAATGTTAGAGTGGATTAAGGGGGATTTTTTTTTTCACATTCATTACAATTTATTACCTCCTCGCAATTTCCCACAATGAGTACACAATGCCTTGAGAATAAAAGTTAGAAGAGTTTTTTTTTTTTTAATAAATTAGAGGTTTTTCTTTTAACTTCATACGCATCTGGTATGAAGTAATAAGCTTCTAACAAACCAGATCTCTTACAAACAACAGCTATAAAGTCCAGACAGAATGCTAAAATAAATAAATAAATAACCATTTAATAGTTCTGGAGACTCCACAAAAGCTAGAGTTTTTATTTATCTATCTACCTATCTATTTTAATGTCTATTTTATTTTTGAGAAAGAGAAAGAGCATGAGTTAGGGCAGGGAGTGACGGGGGCAAAGAGAGGGAGACAGAGAAATGAAGCAGGCTCCAGGCTCTGAGCTGTCAGCACAGATCCCGACGCAGGACTCAAACCCACAAACCGTGAGATCATGACCTGAGTCAAAGTCGACTCAACCAACTGAGCCACCCAGGCACCCCAAAAGCTAGAAGTTTTAGAGCAGAGATAAGGCCCGAAGCAAGCAGATAGTGACAGGTGAACCCAGCCCCACTCCCTCCTGGCAGCTTTCCCCAGAGGACGCCAGAGTCAGGGCCCCCTGAAGGCAGGTAGGCAGCAAGGCGCTCAGTGGGAAAAGCAGCTGGATCAGACAGGAGGTGTCTCAATGCAGGAACAGACTTGAAGAGTAAGAAGGAAACACCAAAAGAGAGGGTAGCCAAAGGAACACCTGATTCTACGAAAAAGCCGGGAGTAAGGAAACCATGTATGAACAAGGAAGAGTTCAAGCAGACTGCAATTAAAACTTAAATCCAGAGGGGCGCCTGGGTGGCTCAGTCAAGTTAAGGGTCTGACTTGGGCTCAGGTCATGATCTCACCGTTAATGGGTTTGAGTCCCGCACGGGGCTCTGTGCTGACAGCTCAGAGCCTGGAGCCTGCTTAGGATTCTTTGTCTTCCTCTCTCTGCTTCTCCCCAGCTCAGGCTCGGTGCCCTCTCTCTCCTTCAAAAATAAACATCTAAAAAAACAATAAAAAATAATTTTAAAAAACAATAAAAACTTAAATACCAGAAATGACATTCGAGCAGCTGCCCACTGCAAACATGAAAGATGCTATTTTGAAGGTAACTGAGTTAACTGCTAGCCAAAATGAAAACACCAACAGTATCAGCAGCACTAAAACAAAATCCAGAGACCAAGCAACATGACATTCAAAATGTCCAGGATACAATAAGAAATTACTTGACTGAGGAATAGGCAGAAAAATGTGACCAAACCTCAAGTAAAAAGATATATGGCAAACAAGATGATCAAAATGCTGTAATTATTTTAAAAGGACTTCAGAGTAGCTATTATAACTATACTACATGAGGTAAAGGAAATACACTTCAAACAAATGAAAAGAAAGGAAATTTCAGCAATTATCTTTTTAAAAGTCAAAAGAAAATTTTAGAAACAAAATATAAAATATTTAGAATTAAAAATGGGCCTAAAGGGGAGCCTGGGTGACTCAGTTGGTTAAGCATCCAACTTTAGCTCAGGGCATGATCTCACACACAGTACGTGTGTTTGAGCCCCTCATTGGGCTCTCTGCTGTGACAGCTCAGAGCCTGGAGCCTGCTTCAGATTCTATGTCTCCCTCTCTCTGTGCCCCTTCCCTGCTCGTGAACTGTCTGTCTGTCTGTCTCTCTCTCTCTCTCAAAAATAAATACACGTTTTTAAAAAATGGGCTTAGTAACAAAAAGAGATGACAAATAATTAGTGAGTTGAGGACAGACCAAGAGCAAGCACCCAATATGAAGAATAGAAAGGAAAAAAAAAAAAGAATTAAAAAAAAAAAGGCAAGAGAGCCTTAGGGACCTACCTAAGGGACAAGTACAAAAGATCTAACATATAGTTAAGTAACTAGAGTCCTGGAAGGAAAAGAGAGAGAGGAAGAAAATGGGGCTCAGAGAGGAACATCCAGCTTTGACAATTAAAAAGAGGCCACCAAACCCTCTCCTCAAAAACAAGACTAGAACTGCACACCATTATTAGCAGTCATAATTCATGATTCTGAACATCAGATTCAGGTGACAAGTGGAAAGACACCTGCCTGGGATGCTACTGCTCCTTTGACCTACCCTTGACGTGGTGATGGAGCATGGCAGTCTTGCTAACATATGTCTGCTACTAAAACACAGGAGCTGTGACTGTGAGCCAAGGTGGTAGACGGAGGAAATGATTTCAAGCAGGAAGCAAAACCACACAGCTATGTCAGATCAAAGTGACAGAACTGGTAGGACGCAAACGACTACGATATTATAACACAGATACCGAGAGGTATGAGCCCAGTTTGGGGAACTGGCAAGACTCGCAAGAAATTTAGCAAGGAGATCCAATAAAAGAAAGACCAATGAGAGGACTAGATGAAGCTCACCCCACATTCCTGGTGGACTAAGCAGAGGCGCAAAGAAAACCCAAAGGAACAGAGCAGTTAGCAAAAGCCCCAAGAAAAGCTTCACAAAGAGGTAAACTCTGAATGTGCCTCAACGCACACAAGAAAAGAAGGGCAGAAAGCAAAGACCTTACTAGGCTCAAGGTGTTTGAAACAAACGCTGCCCAAATCGCCGTTTGACCACTTAGTCTCACAATCACAAAGGAAACACCCAAAAAGTCCAAGTAAAAATAAATATTTAAATCATTTAAAAACTGAATAGAAACACTGGAGGCTATACACCATGGGGAGATAAAATTCCATGGTTTTAAGACCGTGGATCATGCAATTTAAGGGAAAAAAAAGACATTCTTTGAAAAGTGAATCAAAATCCAAACTTACCACACCACACTATATAAAATGTCCATTTTCAACAATGACAATAAAAAGAAATCACAATATGTGTTTGAAAGGAAATGTAAACTGTGATCCAGATTCAGGAAGAAAAAAAGTTAATAGAAAAGTAGAAAACTGGTTCAGATGATGCCAATGCCCAGAGGCAGAAGAGGTCTTCAGCTAGCTACTGTAAAGATGCTCCAAGAATTCTTTTAATGTTCAAAAATTAAAGAAAAATATAACGACAGCAATTCACTACATAAGGAATATTAATAAGGAAGTAAAGATTACAAAAAAAAAGAACTAAATAGAAATACTAGAGATAAAAAGTACTGACCAGAAATTAAAAATTGCTATGTGGGAGAACAGGAGAATTGAGAAGGCAAAGGAAAGAGGAAAATGGAAGAAAGAATGATATTAACTAATCAAGAGATTAAAAATAAAAGAAAATGTTAGGAAAGATGAACAGAGCCTCAGAGACCTCTGTGACAATTTGAAGTATGACATATTTCCACAAATGTGCAGTAAGAATCCTAATAAGAGAGAAAAGAAAGGGGCAAGAAAAATTTTTGTTAAATAATGACTGAAAACTTCACAAATTTGATGAAATACATTCACCTACAAATATAAGAAGTTTGAAAACATCAAAAAGTATAAATACTCAAAGACTCACACCTGGAAACGTCAGAGTCAAAGAACAAAAGAAAATTCATCACATGAAGGGAACAGCTACATGTTTAACAAGTGACTGCTTCACATAGAAGAGGAAAGAAAAAAAAAAGAGCTGACTTATCAGAATCAAGAGGCTAAAAGCTAGAAGAACAATATAATGAAAGTGCTGAAAGAAAAACTATCAATAAAGAATTCTATATCCAGCAAAACTATACTTCAATAACAAAGAGGAAACAAAGACACTTCCAGATAAAAAAAAAAAAACGAACAGGGCACACATCAATGCAGAGCAAGGCAGCAAAGGATCAACAGATGAAAAAAAGACACAAAGACATACAAGAATAAAGAGCAAAACACAAAGGACAAATCCAACCAGTATATTACATTAGACATTAATAAAATGAACACCATGGTTAAAAAGAATGACTTATCAGACTGTATGAAAGGAAATGACCAAAGCTATGTGCTGTAAGAGACACACTTTCAGAGACAAATATTTTCAAAATAAAAGCCTGGAAAAAACATTCCATACAATCAAGTAACCACCAAACAGCTAGAGTGAGCATATTAATGTCATACCTAATCAACTTCACGAAGAAGATATTACTGAAAATGAAGCAGGACAAAAAAGTGAAGGCATAAGTACTGGATAGATACAAGCAAAACTATTTCCATCCACAGAAAATGTGATTTACATACAAAAATCCTTAGTCTGGGCTATATATTTATTTATATTTGTATTTATAAACACCTTACAACAAATGAGTGAATTTAGGGAATTCACAGGAGAAAAGTTAATGTACAAAAATCAATTACACTTTAAAATATTAACAACACACAACTCCGTTTCAAACAGGGCGACCATAAATTTAACCAAAACCTGTGCGAGGCCCACACACTAAAGGCTATAGAGCACAGAGCACAGCTGAGAGAAACTGAAGACGACTCACTGGCAGCTTGTAAAAACGTTAAGCAAAAAGTCGTCACACACACCCCAGTCACTTCCCTCCTAGGGTAATTACGCCTGAGAAACGAAAACATATGTCCACACAAAGACTTACACAAGAGTCCATACTAAACGATATAGCAAATTAACTTACAGTGACAAAAAGCAGGTCACTAGTTCCCTGTGGCAGCCAGGAAAGGGTGGTGGGCTGCAAAGAGGCACAGGGATATTTGGGGGTGACACAAATGCTCTTTTATCTTGTTTCTGTCAATGTTTTTGGAGGGATAGACAACGGTCAAGACACATCGCACTGTGCACTGTAAATGGGTGCTGCTTTCCATACTACGGTCGTTCTGCAATAAGGCCATCAAGGAAAGAAACAAACAGAAAGAATAAGTGAATGAATGCACACGGGTTTTAAAAGTAAATAAGCCTTACACACCTGCTTAAAGAGGAAAATTTGTAAGTGTAAACAAGTTACACTTTTTTAAAGAGCTCTAGTTTTGTTTCTTTTAATTTGTTCGCTTTGAACCTTGAATCTGTGCTGAGTGTAAGAGGTAAATGCCTCATAGGTTTTACTATAAAAACAAGTCACACAAACAAATTATATAATTACGACTATAGAAAAAAATGACCTCATAGATCTGTATATATAATTCAGTTTATGACTGAAAACAGCGCCTATTATCTGGAAAACAAGTAAATTTTATTCTCTGATTCACCTTGAATATTTCATGTCTGTGTACTCCAAAGAATCACAGAATGCAAAGCTACTCTAACATTTAAGCAGAAAAAAAAAAAGTGTCACTACCTAACAGACTCAGGGTACAGTCTAGACTTACAATCTTTCTGTCCAAAGCAATGCTGATGAAAACAGACTCCTCCTTAATAGGAATTGTCACAATAAGTAATTGCACTATGAAACAGAATGACTGCATTTCAATTACTGCTTTTATAGAGCATTTTTACATTCCTAAAATTCTGGCAAAAGCATTTGATTAGAATCACCTGGGCCAATTTGAAAATGCTAAAAGATATGTAAGTACACACACACACACACACACACACGCACACAATCTCTCTCACACACATATGTGTGTATGTGTATGTTTTTAAAAGGTAAAGACAAGGGGCACCTGAGTGGCTCAGCCAATTAAGTGTCTGTATGACTCTCGGTTTCAAGCTCAGGTCATGATCTCACAGTTCATGAGTTCAAGCCCCACATCGGACACTGTGCGGACAGCATGTAGGCTGCTTGGGATTCTCTCTGTCCCTCTCTCTCTGCCCCTCTCCCACTCATTCTCTCTCTCTCAAAATCAATAAACTTAAAAAATAAAAATTCAGAAAAAGGTAAAGACAAGAATGACGTTAATAACAGACAGTATATCTCTGTATTAAAATACACACACAGTGATACATGCATGATAGGGTCCTGGCGATGCGTTACTGCAAAATTAACAGAGCAATTAATTCACAGGGTGGCACTCATTCCTAAACTCATCATTCATGAACCTGATTCCATTAATAAATAAAATTAATAATGACTGAAACTGATATACTTTATTCAAAATTGATCACAATAAAAAAATGCCTGCTGTGATACCGTCATTGAAATAAGGCTTATAAGAACAAATGGATAAAATAAACCCTGTCTATTAATTCTCAAAACATAAACCATATAAGAGTATTTATGTAGCAAGACAAAACAAGATAGACCATGTCAGGAGAGCAATGAAAACAAAATGACTTGAATCATGTCGGAGGAGAAAATAGCAACTCAGCTATCAAAAACTCACCAAGGCAAAAACATCCCCACCAAGACTTAGCTAAAAGTAAGAAACATGTCAAAGGGGCCTGGAGCAGCAACACATACATTTAAAGAGAATGTCTGCATTTAGGTACTCAGTTTGAAGCCAAGTCTGTTACCTCTCCAGACCCATCACCCCCTCCGGATACTGATAAGCCTGAGTCCCTGCCCTCTTGTTGAGGGCAAGTAATGGGCAGTGCTTGTACCACAACAGACAAGGTCACTGAGAAGAGTCAAGTGGTAAAAACTAGAAAAGGGAAGAAAAACTAGAAAAAGCAGATAGAAAACCTTTAAAAAAAGCAAGAATCACTCAGTGTTTAAAAACATAGTTCTCCAGGTCAAAATGCCCACAGGACATGATTTCTTAGAGCCCAACCTGGAAATGTACACAATAATAATGCTGAGTCATTAAGGCAATATTAAATCACGTTACGGGAAGGTTCTAACAGCCGAAAACTAAGAAGTTAATTCTTCAAAGATTCTCATGCAAAATAAATTAAGAGAGAGAGAGAGAGAGAGAGAGAGAGAGAGAGAGAGAGAGAGGGGCTGTGAGAGGTAAGTCCTCAAGGATTCTGGTCCCTTAGCCAAGTGGCGTACTCAGTGTGCTGGCAGAGGAGGCCCACGTGCTCCGTGGCTGTGCTCCCCTGTCCTCGGTCTCGGCTGTGCTGCCTCCTCCAAGCCTCCACACTGAAGAGCCATAGGCGGGATAGGTGCTGCTCTGCTAGGCATTCCCACACGCCCAGGCCCCCCACCACGGTGCTGACTACACTGCCTCTGACCAGACCACGCGACCGTCTGGAGCAGAAGAAATAAACTTTCACCACAATATCCCAGAGTCCAGCACGATACCCAGCATGGAGGAGTTCGATAAACATGGAATTTTTTTTTTTTTAATGAATGATAAAAACCACAAGCTATGTTCTGTCTGCAAAGCACAGTTTGATAATAACAATAATAAACATACAAAATATAACAGGACCACAAAGAAAGGAGTTCCCATTGACTGCAGAGACTAGCAAAGTCTTCACAGAAAGGGTAGGGTTTGAACCATACCTTCAAGTTCAGGCTGAACGTAACCAAATGATTAAAAAAAAAAAATATCCCGGGAAATAGGGGTACTATGGAAGTAAAAGAAAATGAGAGAGCAGGGTCCCAGACATCAATGGTAAAGGCAGCTAGTTAACAGGTAGATGTTTGTATGAAGGAGAGTGAGACGTATCGCTGGAAAGGGGGGCAGGGCTGCAGGGGAGCAGCCGGGGGTAACAACGGGGCGCCCCAGGGTCACGAGGGAGCTTTGCCTCCAAGAGTGACCCCTCTTCCCAATGGCCAGTGGTTCCCCTGTATTGCAAGTAAAAGCAAAGGAAATTCCGGTTTTCCACACATCCACACGACTCCCGAGGTCAACACTGTTTTACCCCCTACCAAATGAAAGAGGGGATCCTGTAAAAAAATACTTCAAAACACTACCTCATACCATGAGGGAATACTGGCAAACCTATTTCCAGGGGGTGAATACTATTCAAACTGCATATAATAAAATACTCAACAATCCTAAGAAATTTTACTCTTACAATACAATTGCTATGTAATTTTGTTAAATTCTTCAATTTTGAAATAAAGTTGAAGGTATTGTGTCAAAAGACAGTGAAAGAGTTATCATTAATCTTCACAGCTGACGAACAAAACAGACATATAAACAAGCGCCACGATAATAAAAATGGTGCTATTCACTTTGTAAAAGAAAAAATAAATTGTACTAAAATTATTAAGCTAACAAAGCAAGGGAAAATACGAGTAGAAAAATGACAGTTATCTGCAAAATTCATAAATGTGTCTTTTGTATAACCATAATGATCATATTTTATGCTGTCATTTTGCATTTAATTGCTCACCCTGGTACTTTTCTTCATAGAAGCCATCAGTATCCCACAGAGCCAGATGCTGAATTGCAAAAACATACTGTGACCATGGACTTATAAGAAAGTTACTGTGCTGAGCTGTGGTGTATGACAAGTTAATTTTTGCCATTACACTTTTTCCAACAATAAATGAAGCTACTGCTTATGATTATCCTATCTTATTAAAAAGAGGCAAGAAAATATTCTTACAATAAACTAATCAAACTCTTTTAAAGGCGTCAGTTGGTGTAAGAAAGTTAACTTTTCAAATCGATTTTCTAAAATATGTCCAAAAGTAAAAATCACCGCCTCAGCTGAAATACATAAGCAGCTTAATGTGTGGAGGCATGACTGTGTTTTCTGAATGTTAATATACAATGCCAAGGTATTTCAAGCCTTTTAGGAAATGTCACACACCAACCTTAGTCTTTTGATCATTACTTTTTCTTCTGCTATATTATGCTAAACATAGCACTCAAAGGATAAGTCCTATAACTGTCACTTAAAAGAAATGGCTATTGCACAATAATTTATCTGCAAGGTGTAAATTGTTCTGAATTTAAAATATTTGCAATGACCGTCACTGTCATACAGCCAACAGTAATAAAACAGTAGGGCGTCATGCATTGTTAAAACATAAGCTATTCCCCATAACACAGTATCTTCGTATAAATGCGACAAAATTTGGGAGCTATTATGTTTTGTTTTATTCATTAAAAGACAGAGAGCAGGAGGACATTTCTCTTTTAGTAAACATCCCCCACATTAAAGCCCAAAGAGTTATTTCATGGTGAATGTTAATGTATCAGGACAAAACAGCCTGAGCCACGTTTCCCAAATGCCTAAGTCAAATTTGCTTACTGGAGGAGGGTGTCTGAAAAACAGCTAAGAGTTAAAAATAGTTAAATTATTAGTTACTGCCTTAAAATTTAGCTTAGGTTATGTTTTAATCACATAATAATGTTCATGTAATGTACATTTTCACCACATTATATAAAAATGGCACATTAGTTAAATCCGGTAAGCTTTTCTCAGGACTCTAACAAATAAATAATGGGATTGATTTTTTTTAACGAGCACTGCCCTCATGTCGGTTCCTGATCTGAAGGGGTCTGTGAGGGTGTTAATTCAATATATATTCAAGACTTATTTCAATAAAAAGGCCTAGAATTTTGAGAATCTGGGAGATCGTATTTCAAATCCCTCGCGTGTTTTTTTTTTTCCTACTCTGGAATAAAATACGAGACGTGGATTTTACACTGGCAGGTGCGCTCGAGATCACCAACGCAAAGACTGGCTGCAGGAGACGAGAAACGGCACCGGCCGTGCACACGCAGCCATCAAGACAGCAAACGTGAGGCCCTCCGCGTTCTAATCCCCACCGCTTCGGAGGGAACGACAGACGTTTCAGATGTCACGTTGGCCACGTACTAGGCAGGAACCTGCTGGGGCCCAGGGGCGTGTTTCCACATGCCCGCTCTCGGCCCTGAACCCCCTCAGTGGTCTCGGGGAGTCACTCCTGCCTGCGTCTCCGATCCGACCCTTCTCCCCACCTCCAACCTCTTCGTGGACGAACCTCAACGCGCAACAGAGCCAGAAGCAAATCCGTCCTGCTCTCCTCTCCGAAGCCTGCCTCTGTGGAGCTAGTCCGCGGCTCTCTGCTCCCAGTCCGTCCTCTGGGTTCTTCTCGGTTCTCCCTCATCCCCCTCTTCCTTGGGTTGGGCGCTCAAGCATGGCAAACACGTACCACGTCAAACATGCGCCTTGGCTCCGTCCCCGCACTCTATCCCTGCTGCCTCCTACGGTGCCTTCAACTCCAGCCTCTGGCGTTGGCCCCAGAGGGGCCACCCCTCCAACAGCCCCCATGGTCAGCAGGCGGACTTCTCGCGGACAGAACCGCCCCCACGGTAGCCACGGTAGCGAGGCAGGCTTCTCACGTACACAACGGCCCCCAGAGCCAGTCAGGGGGGCTCCTCACGTACAGACCCCCGGGGGTGGGAGATAAGACAACTCTGATGGCTTCACCACGACTGGAAGGAAAACTACCGAGTAAAACACACACCACACGCAGGCTGTGTCACCAGAGCCCCTGACAAAGTCTCCCTCTTTGTGCTTCTCCGCCCTTCGGGCCGCGCACACTAAGCTGCTGACTGGTTCTCACACAGCCGAGCCTTCCAACCTGCTGCCTTCTTTGCTTCCTGCCTGCACACAGGAAGCTCCCATGTGTGTTCAGCGTGTCTATGACATTGTCTGTGACGTGCCCAGGCCAAGCCAGTTACTGGCCCTGATACGTGCTCTGTCAGTGCCAGGACCTTGGGACTGACTGCTGGGGTCACTGAGGACCACAAGGGCGCGGACCGGGATGGATCACTTGTTGTGCCCAGTACAGCCACTGCTCAATAACTTTATTAATTTTAAATTCACTGAGCTTGTTGGGAGATAAAGCATTTCAGGAACTTGTATACATGGAAAATAATCACTTCCTTTAAACTTAAAATGTTTGACAAGCATGAAAAAGAAAAGTAGCAAATTACTTCTGGGAAAATGCAAACCAACAGCTGCACTCTCACTTCTGAGTCCGTCATACAAATCAGACCAAAGAGAAGGAAGGGAGCGCCTCTCTGCTTTTTCAAGTAAAGGCAACCAACACGGTAAGTCATGCCAGCTGCACGGGACCGAAGACCGAGAACTCGCATTTCCTGACCACTGCCACGCAGAACTCTCCCGTTTCCCGTGCTAAGGCTACAACGAAAGATGGAAAACTGAGTAACGGTGTATGCAGACACAGCATTTTATAGTCTCGAAGCCACATACACATATATTATCTCATCAAACACTTAAACACACATCATCTCCCCACTCTGAGGTGAAGAAACTAAGGGCATTTTCCTGTAACTAAGATGTACAAGCTGGAACATGAACCCAAGACTTCTAACTGTAACTACATTACCTCCCTCATAAGCACATTTTAAAGGTGTCCGACACAAGGCCACAGAACAGGAGCCACGAAATGGTCGAGACCCATCATATGTCTAATGCATGTGGGGCCAAATCACACACCTTAAGTTTACAATTAAACTTCTCCTCAAGTTTACAATTAAAATTAGAATAAATAAACATTAATAAAATGTTTTACTTTTAAATAAATCTTCACGGAGGGGCTCCTGGGTGCCACAGTCAGTTAAGCATCTGGCTCTTGATTTTGGCTCAGGTCATGATCTCATGGTCCGTGAGCTTGAGCCCCACTTCTGGCCCTGCACTGACAGCGCAGAGCATGCTTGGGATTCTCTCTCCCTCTCTCTCTGCCCCTCCCCTGCTCACGTGTGCATGTGCACATCCTCTCTCTCTCAAATAAACAGACCTTAAAAATAAATAAACCTGGGGCGCCTGGGTGGCTTAGTCGGTTGAGTGTCTGACTTTGGCTCAGGTCATGATCTCGCGGTTCGTGGGTTCAAGCCCCATGTCAGGCTCTGTGCTGACAGCTCGGAGCCCGGAGCCTGCTTTGGATTCTGTGTTTCCCTCTCTCTCTGCCTCTCCCCACTCATGCTCTGTCTACCCTTTTTCTCAAAAATAAACATTAAAAAATAAATAAATAATAAACAAACAAACAAAGAAACAAACTTGGGGTGCCTGGGTGGCTAAGTCGGTTGGGTGTCCAACTTTGGCTCAGGTCATGATCTCACAGCTTGTGGGTTCGAGCCCCACGTCAGGCTCTGTGCTGACGGCTCAGAGCCTGGAGTCTGCTTCGGATTCTGTGTCTCCTCCTCTCTCTGCCCCTCCCATGCTCATGCTCTCTCTCTGTCTCTCAAAAATAAATAAACATTAAAAAAATCTTTTTAATAAAAATAAACTTTATAAATAAGTAAATAAATAAAATCTTAATGGATAACTTTGCTTTGGAGTATAAATAAATGCATTAGGGCTGCTGTAACAAATTACAACAAATTTAGTGGCTCAAAATAATACAAATGTATTATCTCCCAGATCTATACTTCTGAAGAACCCTTTCTGGGAGTTCTAGGGAAGGATCCCTGTTCTTGTCCCACCCACACTTGTTAGCTCAGGGCCCCTTCTTCCATCTACAAAGCCAGCAATGGTGGGGGAGTGCTTCCCACATTCTATCACTGTGACCTCCTCGTCAGGGCACCCCCACATGTAAGGACCCCTGTGACTACACTGGGCTCACCCCAAATCCACTATACTCTCCCCATTTTAAGGTAAACTAACAGCAACCATGAGTTCCACTGAAACTTTAATTCCCCATTGCCAAGTAACAGAATCCAGTCACAGGTTCCATGGATTGCAACGTGGCCATCATCTGTCTTGGGGGAGCAGGGGGAAAGACAGTCGCATCATTCTACAAACCAAAACAACCCAGATTAAGAGTGGATACTAATTAGGGGCGCCTGGGTGGTTCAGTCAGTTGGGTGTCCGACTTTGGCTCAGGTCATGATCCCACAGCTCGTGGGTTTGAGCCCCATGTCAGGCTCTGTGCTGACAGCTCAGAGCCTGGGGCCTGCTTTGGATTCTGTGTGTCCTGTCTCTCTGCCCCTCCCCTGCTCACGCTCTCTTTCTTTCTTTCTTTCTCTCTCTCTCTCTCTCTCTCTCTCTCAAAAATAAATAAACATTAAAAAAAATTTTTTTTAAGTGGATACTAATTAAAATTTAAACTTAATTTGGAAGTTTCACACCCACTCCTCATGAAACCAGGTCCATGGAGAACAGAGACCATTCATTTATTTTAAAACATCTCAATTGAACATTAGAAAAACTATCTTACTTTATAATAGTATATAACAGTATACTAGTAATAATAGTATAATATTTTTATAATATAAAAATAAAGTATCTTACTTTAAAAGACTCTTTACAATCAGACAGCAAAATGAAGAATCAGTCACATTCTATCTGTAACTATGACTTCATGCGTAGACTAAGTGTGACTGCTCTAACCTTTGTTTGCAGAGACTGTTTTTCCATTCCCCACTCAGGTTCACCTATTTACTTAAAATGCACAGGGTGAAGGTCAAAGACAATGATTAACTCACTTTGTCAACTTAAACCTAGTGAACCTCAGTGAATAAGTACCAGGTAATAAGACTAAACTACTAAAACTTATAGTTCTTTCCTGCTTAAGATGTATTCTTATAACCTCACTGGACTCTGGCATCACTGTGAGGTACATCGAAAGAAATACTGCTCACATTTTTCAATGACAGCCAGAGAAAAGAGGCGATGTGGGCAATCCCACAATGCACGCGCCCTGCGTCAGCCCATGAGGACCGTACTCACAACACTGGAATGGCTGTGGGAAAATGAACGGTACCTATTAAGGATAGAGGGGGGGAAAAACCTAAATTCAGTAAAAGCATCACAACACTTCCCGAGACTGCACGAGGCACATATTTCAGAGATGCTCATTAGAAAAAAATACATGACGAAATGTGTAATTATACACTTCTACTCAAACAATAAGAGAAATCTAAATTAATCAGAATTTTAAAGAGAGTATTAAAACGAGAATCAACACTCCTACATGAGGAAAAAATGAAAATTTTATAGCAGTTTTTTCTTTTTACTTTTCTACTAATTCTGTGTAAACTCTGAAGGACTAATCAAATCAACAGAGATTATGTGCAAAAGCCCTGGAAGCTTAAATACTGCAGTAAACTTTTTAAAGTTAAAATTTACCTGTCCTCATTAAAAACTGACTGAAAAATATCACCAAATGTAAAAGCACAAAATTTCAATGACAGTTACATTTTTAGTGTCTTTATATGAATCAGCAAAATAATTATCTTTTTGAACAGAAGTTACAAACAGACTTTGAGGTCGAAATTCTTTTAAGATATACTATTTGAACTGTTCATATGTCTCCATTAATGTTAATAGAGTAACATTTCGATGCAGACAATAGTGGAGAAACTTCATTCCCTCCTCAGAATTTTTGCCTCTAGAAGTACATATAACAAAGTTGGAGGAAAGGCAGAAGGCTTGTTGATAGTGACAGGATTATTTCAAAACCCAATTATATCTGTTCATTCCCTTTTGCTTAATTAAAGCAAAAGGCATCAAAATCTTTCTCGGCAGTAATCATGCGGAAGCTGCAAAGCCCAGATCCGGTAATTAACTTAACCTTATCACTGAACTGTATTGGGTCATCCGGGTGCAGCCCAGTATCAAAGCTAAGAATCAATGCTCTCGGGCTAACATCTGAGAGTGACACAGAGATTGAATAACGCCATCTGTAAACGGACAGGCTTTGTTCCTGCCTCGCTGTGCTGGATAAATGTTCCTGCTCATAACTTTAATGTGGCAGCTTAACCATTTAATCATTGTACATTAATACATTATCAATATCATGAACATGTAACTACAAAATTACTTGTCAAAGTAATCAGATATTACAGATTTTGTGCATAAATGCAACATGGGGGATTTTGCGTATTAATTGTACACTTACAAAGAAGATACATTACAGATTTATAAACACATAGAGAGACATTGTATGCCCAGTGATGTTTAAGTTCTAGAAGAGTGTGTTTTTGAAATTTAAATGAAATCATCCCATGCTACATCTTTCATCAGATCTATGCATGGGTGATTTTAACATAGCTTGATTCAACCTAAAAGACTGATGTTTATACAATTTTCAAAAATTCAATTTGTTCAATTATGCCAATTTACTTGATATTTTATTTGTTTTCCTGGAAAATATTTCAAAATACAATAAATCATCTTTTGAATATACACTGCTTAAGGTCATCTCTTCATTATTCCCAGTTAAGCTTAAGCATATTTTGTTATTTTCCTAAAGGATCAAACATTCTGTTGCCAAGACTTGATTTTGAGGTCTTTCACTTTCACCAAGTAAGACACTAAATCATAGGGGACGGTGATCAGCAAATTCTCTGCGACAGGCCCCGAGCCTGCTGAGGTAATGCAGCTGACAAACTTTGATGTGCTATGCCTGGGCACATTATGTTCATGTAGTGTGTACATCTGGGCACCCTTTATGGCAATGCAGCAAACAGCCACTCATTTATTCCACTCTAATTAGCACACATGTAAATCCTCACCAATCAAGCCGCGTGCGGGGTTACTGTTGTGGCAGCCATACAGCAAGCTGGCAGAACATGCGAACGAAGGACGAGAAGACACTTCTGGGCTTGATCTGAACCTGCCATCACACCAGGCAGGCTCCCCCAGAAAGGGCTGTGACCAGCTCTCCCTTTCAAAACTGATCAGGGGGCCCCAAAAGAAAAAGGTCAACAGGCAGAAGGCTGATGGGCCACAATTCTTGATTCTTTACCAGTCCTAGGAATCCACCTGAAGCAACATGCTTCTCATTCACTTATATTTTTTTTCAACGTTTATTTACTTTTGAGAGAGACAGAGACAGAGTGAGGCAGAGTGCAAGTGGGGAGAGGGGCAGAGAGAGAGGGAGATACAGAATCCGAAGCAGGCTCCGGGCTCCAAGATGTCAGCACAGAGCCCGACGCGGGGCTCGAACCCACGAACTGTGAGATCATGACCTGAGCCGAAGCAGGTCGCTTAACTGACTGAGCCACCCAGGCACCCCTCATTTACTTAAAACCACAACAGTTGCAAGCAGAAGTCACAATTAGGTTACAAACAGGCTTTAAAACAGAGATAAAAAGCAATTCTGAAGCAAGATTGTCAAACCACAGTGCACAATAACTATGGCATTACTAGAAAATCAGAAACGAATCCCTCTATGCCCGTGTGCCATAGGACGCAATGCCCACAAAGGCCTCTATAATCGGTAAAACAACCATCTGTTAAAAGCCAGCGTAAGTCACTGTTTCCTTTTATTAGTCATATGTTGGCATATAAATTTAAACTGATTTTTCGTGCCAGATTACTAAAAACGATAACTCCATCTTTAAACATACTTATAAAAATTTTATCCAAAAAACAGCACTAGTTTGGGAATTTTTAATTTGTTTCTATTATTTCTTTCACCATGATGAAACCTTCATGCCTTTCTTAGGTAACATCATGCACAACAGTAATTTGAGAAATAAGAAAATTGTTCAAAGTTAGAAAGAACAGAGATGGTGCCAGTAAAAGTGGATGTAGTATCCACATTTAAACATGTTTTACTAGAAAGGTTTTTCCCAATGAACCTGAACTCAGGCTGGTTTTGGACACTCATTTAGCTTGCTGTGACAATTTGCATCATTGAAGCAGTGATGAAGTATGATGGAATGCGTCACACGGGCAGCATGGCACCAGGTGCGGGAGACACACACACACACACACACACACACACACACACACACACACACACACCCCAAAGCAGGCTCCGCCCACCCCCCAGAAGGCAGCCATTCCAGGCAGAGAAGGTCACGTTAAGTGTGTAAACGCATCAGACCACTACAAAAAGGGCACCATGTGGTTTTAAAAGGACGAGTCTTCCTCAAAAAAGCCAACAACCCCCTGACTTCTTAAAATACTGAGGTATTTTAAGGTACCTAAAATCCACTTATTAGACACTATTTACCAGGAACTCACTCTTAAGTGTTAGAAGCGTACTGAGTAAAGAGAACAAGTACTGTCTCTGTCTTCGTGGAATCCACAGCATGGTTTGGGGGGCAGACACTAAACTTGTCAACACAATCTGCCTGCACAGCTGGAGGCTACAAGTGAAGGCCAGGTGCATGTGCCAGAGGGCCTCCTCCCCACCCCCCCACTGCCCCTGTAGGCCTTGCAGGGACCAGACTCAGTAGTCACCTCATCTGAAATAAAATTACCATGCCCACCCGTCCCCACTCTCCATCCTGTTCCCTGATTTCTGCTTCTCCAAAGAGGTGACACTACTTCGGAACACTCCCCCTTACATGGTCTTGGGTCGTGTTGATTTTGACCCTCCTAAAGATGAGGGGGCTCCGTCAGAGCAGACACACGGCTGGCTCTGTTCACAGCTGAACCCCACACCAAGCACACATCAGGCACTGAGTAAACACGTGTTGAAGAGATGGATAAACAAAGGAACAAATGAACATTCCAATCAATACATGATATACAGAACTCTGGCTTGACCAGATCCAGGGAACATGGATCATCTCCCCTGCCAGGGCTGAAAGCCGTGGGGGTCATTTACAGTTAACTTTAAGAATTTATTACAGATATTTGCACAATCAGGAGCAAATCACCGTCTTCACGAAGAAAACAATCAAGGTAATTCCTATGATGTCTCCAAAACAAAAGTGAAAGCTTGGAGGAAGACAAGAGAGCAATACAGAAGATGTATTTCAACATCTTTCAAGCCCACAAATAAATCCTGTAAAAATGATAATTCTATAATGATCTGATATTAAAGAATTCCTGGATTGGAATTCATTTTACCTAATTTGTCTTAAAACATATAACCACCCAACATCATAATCCAAAGCATCCATGATCATGATCAGCCACAGGCATGGAGAGATATGTACTTGAGGTCACTGAATAGGCAGGAAGATATGGAGAGACACGCAGAATTCGACACTCCCGTCTACATTAGCCCTAATTGTTAGCTGGGAAAAGAAAGCAAGAAAATGATCTTTAGTAGCTGACAAGGACACTGGCTCATAGACAAGTCAGTGCAAATAGAGTCTAAGAGATACAATATAAACTACTCTTTCATCTATAAATAGTAAGTACAGTTTTGTGTTTTATATGCATAGAGTTTCTTCTCACCTGCAAAAGAAAGTTCACATCTCACATCAAGACCTTACTTAACCTATTTTTTTTAATTTTCATATTGTCAAAAATGTCCAGTGTTTGTTTTCTTTCTATTTACAAGACACAAGCTATTAATTTTTAAATATATCCCTATCTTATTTAATCACTAATAAAGGACAAAAATACAATTTCACCAACAAAAATGAAATCTGACTTTTGCTACACTAATATGGTTTTTCCCCATAAGATAAACCATATTCAAAACAGAGCAAGCTATATGAAAAAAAAATTACCCTACATTCAAAAATACCATCTTTAATCTACAAATATACATCCGTAAGACTACAGATGTGGGATATAAGCACGAGACATTTTAACTAGGGTATTTATAGACTCCATCTGAAGTTGTTTTAAGGCGTATAATAAATTAAGTTCTATCATAGAATAAATAGCATCTGGGCAACTGAGCACTTTCTGCTGCATTTCCAAAGGGCATCCTATCCGACTCAGTCAGAGGTGGCAAGTAAGTGGCTCAGGCACTGCCCCAGAGCCTTCCGTCCCCATGATGCCACAGGCAGCCTCCAGCTCTCTCACCAGACTCCACTCGTCCACTTCTAACAGAGCAGAGCAGAAATCAATCAATCCTCCCTGGGCTTAATCAAGGGTACTTTCCTGACAAGTTGGACTCTCTGAGTTTACAAAAAAAACAAAACAAAAAGAATTCTCAAAACACCTTAAACATAACATTATTTATCAATCCTCTATAAACCTCCTGAGAAACTAACTCAGCATGGCATAGCTTGATCAAAGTGTATTTGACATTCAATGCAATGATATTTAGGTGGCATTAAAATGCAAGTAGGGAAGGGTCGGTCTTCTAACCTAGTACTGCAGTCTGTGTGAGCTAAGGAGAAAAAGAATCTCTATGAAAAGCAAAAGGTCTGCCATCAGAAAGACACACTTCGACCACGTTGGTTGTTAAAATCAAAGACGCGACAAATTACAGGAGGAGTGTACCTGCAACTGCACAGGCCCTGCCAACACCCATCCCTTTCCTCTACGTTCTCCCAGAAAACGAAACTCTTAGTGCAGGGTCTAAGGCGTGGAGACGTTAGGCTAAAGATGTTAATGCAACCAGCACAGCGATTTAAGCAAGAAAATGCAAATTTACGCTTCACAAAGAGTGGTCATGTCCGTATACTGGTGGCAATGCCAACACTGTTTCAGCATTTTACAGAACGGGACATTGAGCATTTTGAGAGGGATGTTTCATGGACCTGCAAACTTCCAGAGGTGGTCAACCAACATAAAATTATCAACAACTTTCTTTGGGTCCCTCTGGCCGTGAACCCAGGTCTGTGTTGTGCTCAGCACCACTGAAAGTTACAGCCATACTCAGGACTACAAAAAAGAACTCCTTTTTCATTTCGTTCTCCCAATTATAATTTTACAAAATCACATCCTATTAACAGCACTATCCTGATTGGGTAGATGGCTATATAAAAGAGTTCCTTTTCCATTCCAATAAAAACAAAATCATTTCAAAGGCCTAAAGAAACCAGGCATGTTGACATTATTAACGATAGTAACTGATTAATTAATCAACATAAATGTATGTTTAGAGGCAGCTTGTGGATATTTGTTAGTACATCACTTACCAGCAGGACAGGTCATGGTAACATAACTCAGTGATGATTTTATTACTAAAACCATTACCATATTCTCTAAAAATCAATGCCAGTAGCAACCAAGTAAGGCCAACTCCTGTACTATGCACACTCACGTATCTACGTATGTCTGTGTGTGTGTGTGCAAGTATATATGCATGTATGTATAGGTGCATGCAGGACACATTTGTTTATATGCAAATGAGATATATCTATATATAAAGAAATACGTGTATATGCCATTCTACTTTTCACTGATAAACCATTTTACCAATATATAAAACTCATTTATGTGCATTGAAAACAATGTAAATCAAAAATAAATTGATCTCATGTTAGATTTTCAAAAAAAAATCTACTCTTATTTAGCCTTTTTCCATTCCAGGCAGAATATTTATTACTTTATTAAAAATCAATAAAATAAAAACTAAAAATAAAATTTAAAAATCAATAAAATATCTATAAAGAAGATATTGATAAAACTGCAATGTATTTATAAGCTTAAGATATGGGTAATACATGTCTATCTCACTTACAAATTTGAGTATTGTTGAACTGTTGTATAAAAGATGATGAAGGAGTTGCCTATTAAATCATACATTTTCGGTAACTGCCATTGAGAATCTCAGAGATGTATTTAGTAAGAAACACCAACCCAGATGCAAATAAGACACAAGCAGCCTTCCCATTTTACATCCAAACTCGGAGCTAAGAATCCTGGACACTGAGCCGGTATCACACCAGAAAGTTGATGTCAACTGAAAAGGCAATGTAATAATATGCAAACTGCATTTAATCAGCAGCCCCTCCAAAATGTAATGCCACCTCTGATCTAATACCTCATTAGAGAAGCATTCAAAAATGGAATATTCACAGGCATGTCTCCTTTATAGATATTTTCACTATAATAATGGTAGCTGAAACGGCACCCCACAGAGGTCTATGTGCATACCAAGCTAAAACATAAGCAAATTAAACCACAAACTCTACTTTGAAGCTTGAATTTCAGGATTTACAAAATAAAGCTGATACAGGCATTTTTATTTATTTATAGCGGCTTATGAAATGTATTTCCCAAATCTGTAAAACAGTCTTTTCTCTCCACAACGCAATGAAGAAACTGCGGAGGGGGTATGGAATAGGACTAGATTGGTAACAGGTTAAAGGCCAACAATAACGAAAGAAGCTGGAATGAAAGAAAAAACTGAAAAACAAAAACAGGGGCAGAAATCAGGGTCAAGTTGAAGATTAGATTCAAATCAGAAACACCATATGGAAGAAACAGCCTACATCACAACTGTTGAATGACAAGTTAGCTGTAATAGTTGTCTTCCATGGCCGATGGGGGGCGGAGAGGGGGGGCTCTGTTGATGGCTGAGAGAAGCAAGAGAAGGTTTCTGGTACTGTATTCCTGATCCTGACGCTGATGACATGGGTATATTCATTTTATGAAAAGTCATCAATTTGTACACTTGAGATGTGTGCACTTGTCTGTATGCGATATACATACACAATCACAGAAAAATTCAATCCCGAGTTCCAGAGTAGCCAGTTAACAGTCCGTACAGGAAAACCAAAACAACACAGGATGGTTGATCTTTGCAATAAGTTACCTCACTACATGCAACACCAGCTATTTCCTTCTGGGGAGTTGATCAACAAACTGATTCAAGGAGGGCAAGCTGGTTCCAGCACCAAATAGCACTTATGACAATTGTCTATGGTCTCAGCCAGCTCCGAATGCTGTTAACAAAATATGTACCATAGACTGGGCAGCTTAAACAACAGACCGTTCTTTTGTCATAGTTCTGGAGGCAATTCCAAGAGCAGGGACAAGCATGGTCAGATTCTGGCAAAAAGTCTCGGTCCGACTTGTAGATGGCTCCCTTCTCACAGAATCCTCATATGGGGGTGGGGACAAGACTGACAGACAGAAGGAGGAAGGGGGAGGGAGGGAGAAGAGGGAGGGAAGGAGGACCACAAGCTGTCTGGTGCCTCCCCCTGCAAGGACACTAATTCCATCCTATCAGGGCCCCACCCTTAGGACTTTACTTAATCTTAAATTAACTCTTTATAGATCCTGTATCCAAAACTACAGTCACACTGGGGATTAGGGCTTAAAAATTTGAATTTTGGACGGATGCCATTCAGACCACAGCATCTACTAAATGCCTGGCACCATTAGAATACCAGTAACTATTTTCTAAGATTTGATCGATGAATTTTAGTAGAAAAAATTTTTTAAAGTACAGGTTCCAGAAGCAAAACAGTAATGTCACCTTTGAGATGAACAAAGTCTAAAATGCTAGGTAGACAACAATCACATGTTGTCACGGCTGTGCTCCTCCTTTCCGAGAGTCGACTCTCTCTACCACTGTAACCAACATGGGTGAGGGACCCAGCGTCCTCTCTTGTCACGGAAACAGCTCACCATTTGGAAGGATGAAGGTAAAGCTGAAAAGAATGGCCTCTGAGAGAAGAGAATAGAGTTCCGATACAAGGGGAGGAGGGAAGGAGCTTCCGGAGAGAGAACTGGGGAAGAACCAGAGACAATCAGAGGGCACAGTTATCTCCATGTGCCCCCGCTGCGGGAGCCTGGGGGAGCATGACAGGTGCTGATGGTCCCGTGCAGTGACGTCACACTTCTGATACCCTTACCAAAAGCGTGGGTTCAGCAGTTTTCCACCATCTCAGACAGTGATACAGACAACCCCGACCTAAAGAAAATGCCAAAGATGTGGCAGTATAGAAACCACTCATGGTAAACTAATTAGGTGGTTTTTATCTAGAACGTTTCTCCCAAGAAAGCAAAAGGAAAGGACTTTAAACTCAGGCGTACTATGTAATTTATTTTAAAATTTACTTTACAAAGAAGACTTGGGGATTTAGAAAATAGTGGCATATTCAATTTAGTAAACCTCAAGAAGTAGAATACTTCTCACTCAACAGACCATATTTTACTATCCAAATGCCCTTAGAAAATGGGATTATAAAGTATACATGAATTAAAAACTTTGACATATCCAGCATATTTTTTATTTAAGTGTGGTAACAATGGTTATGCTACAGGAACAAAGTGCTAACTTCACTGTAAATGACAGAGGCAATGACAATTTAAATTAGAAACTCACATTTTAGGGGCAACTTTCACTTAATTTACTAAGAGGACCAAATGCATATAATTTTCTCTCAAGAGAACCAACTCTCACAAATCACCTCTAGTCTTTCAATAAAATAAGTATGGTACAATGTTAGAAAACCTGTGTTGCAGTACAGGCTCTGTTATGTAAAATGGGATTTATGTACCTTTTAACATTATCATTGTAAAAATTCCCACATAAAATGGGAAAACTACACCACATAAACCTACCTAACAACTGAAAAATGCCTGCTTAGATTTATCCAAATCTAACAAATTAAGGACCAAAAGCAGCGTGCGGGGTAGTAAGAATTCCCTCCTACAGCAGTCACTAGAGCACGTCACTTTATTTAGGGGCCTCCTGAAATAGCACACAACAACTGTTTTCTCCACTCCTTTACTAATAAATGCAACTGCTCACCTGCACGTGGATACCAGGGGACATTTTAAAAATCTCAAAACTGCTCAAAACGCTTTAGACAAAGTTCAGGTGTCATCAATCTCCTTAAAAGGACTACTCGGAGGGCTCACATGGGGCCTTTCCTCAGGTAACGGCCCGTGTACCACATGCCCCTTGTACAGCCATCCCTTAGGTAACGGACCCGTGTACCACACCCCGACTTACAGCCGTCCCTCAGGCCCGTATATCACACCCCGACGTACGTATGGCCGTCCCTCTGGTAAGGGGCCCGTGTACCACATCCCAACTTACAGCCATCCCTCAGGCCCGTGTACCACACCCCGACGTACGTACGGCCGTCCCTCGGGTAAGGGGCCCGTGTACCACACCCCCAACGTTTTTCTTTAGTCACTCATTTAACTTTTACCTCTAACAAAAAAAAAAAAAGTGTTCATAATGAGAGTAAAAACAAATCCCACACAACTCTAGGCACACGTGCTCACACGTTCACTTACACTTGGGTACACGCGTCCCATCTCACCTTTATGGCGCAATGCACAGGGAAACGTGTTCGATCCCACTTGAAACTGAGCCCTGACGTATTTCAAATGTGGCCAGTGCTAGAACACTAAAAATAGACTCACAAATAATACCAAAAGGCCCTGGGAGAGGAAGGTGAAGGAAAGGGGGAGGGACGCAGCACGAGGGACGCAGAGAGGCGCCCACATTGTCCCTCAAGCACATGGCACCTCTTTATAGAAGATGCGCTGCCAATGCAATCAACCCAAACCTTTCCAGAGCCCTTGCACCGTAAAGGCAGCTCTCTATAAACACTGGTGTTTGTTATTTGTGTGTGTGTGTGGGGGGGGGGGGGGGTGGATGAGGGCAGAACAAACAGCATGGAAAGAGAGGTAAGCATACTCTTTACCAACTTCTACCCCCACCACCAATTAGGCTCCCTCTATGGCCTCATGAAACCTTGGGCGTGCTTCAGGAATGATCATACCATACTATTTTAAGATGATCAGTTTATGGCTTTCTGCACCAAAACCGTACATTCCGGAGCCAAAGTTCAAACAGCTCTATTGTTCTTTGTGTGCTGAGTCCCGGCAAAGTGCCTGACACCTGACACAAGATCATGTCTATGGCACAGGTGACCAAGACAGATGGACGGACCTAGGAAGGCTCCACTTGCATACTGAACTATACAGAGCGCTCCTTCCCAACAGTAGAGCCTGCTCAGTCTAAAACATGCACACATCAAGCACGCAGGCATAAAGAGCGTGAACAATGGGACAAGAGACAAATGGCTACTTCAGCTGTGCTCTTTATCAGTCTGCATGTTAATATGTCCAGCTTAGTTAAAATAGAACATATACTTAAAAATCTGTTTTTGTGTAATCACATTAAATTTTTTTAAATGGATATTTTCTTAAGCTTAAATATCCTCAGTTGTACTTAATATTGATTTGTAGGAAGTTCCTGGGGTTCAAAACTTTAGTAACTATTATTATTGTGGTCCTGCATCCATTATACATGAATGGGGGGGGGGGGGATCTTATAAAACAAAATAACAGAACTCTCTAGGCCTTTGTCAATTGAGTGAATTTTTTTAAAATATTTTTTTAATGTTTATTTTTGAGAGAGAGAGAGAGAGCAAGTGGGGGTGGGCAGAGAGAGAGGGAGACAGAATCTGAAGCAGGCTCCAGGCTCTGAGCTGTCAGCACAGTGCCTGACTCGGGGCTCGAACTCCTGTACGGTGAGATCATGACCTGAGCCAAAGTCAGACGCTTCCCCGACTTGAGCCCCGCAGGCGCCCCATCAATTGAGTGCATTTCTGCCCTGCTGACCTGCACAGTGGACAAATAAATGTAATCAAATATGCTGATGTGATGCCGGCACTTACTAAAAAAAATAAAAATAAAAAAAAAACCTGGATTTTTTTCCTCTGTAGCTGTTTGTCTTATCAAGGATTTTACTCTATGATAAATCCTATAACCATTAAAAATCGTAGACCATTGACTTGTGCCTTAATTCAGACATGCTGAGCTCTTCAAAATAAATGTTCCAAAATAGCATACACTGCAAATTGCAATTCTAACATAAAACAAATGTTAAAAATGTTAGCATCTTTCCTGAATATAGTATAGTGTATTAATTGTTGGTCTTGGTAATGTAGCTTATTAGTTTTGCATAATTTAAGTTTTAATTCATCGTTTAATTTTTAATTAAGTAGGGTTTTTTTTCTCAAGCTTTGTGCTTATATGCTGGCCGCAAAATGTGGTATATATAAAACAATTCTATGGCATGAATATATGACAGTACCATGTATTATATGACTTCTCTATGATCTCAAACATGAAAACAATTGTAATAGTTCATATTCTAAAAAAAAAAAAAAGCAGCCATTTTAATTTAGCATTAATACTTAAATAATTTAAGCTCAGAGACAATGCTTAAAAAAACTAAAGACCTAAACACAAAAGTAAAACCAAATCACTTCCTCTACAAAGAATTCCTTCAGATTTTAGTTAAAAATAACGAATCTTTTTTGGAATATCATACTCCATATTCAAAGCTAATTTGTATTTGATTTTCCTATGAAAACTACGGGGACCCATATGGGCATATGTGCCAGACGATACCCAGTCTCCTCAGAGGAACAGAAGAGAATATACAAGATTGCCCACCTAATAGAAAATGGAAAAGCTAATGAGAATAGAGAAGGATCCAAGAAAGTGATGAGGGAAATGCTAACTTCCATGTCAACTTATGAGTTTGGATAGAGGTCCAATTAAATCTTTAAAGTTATTATTAAAGCAAGGGCTCTACAGCAAGGCTCTCTCCTTTAGCTGCCTCCGAAGACAAAGCTCTCCAAAGCAGCACTGTTAACAGACTACAATGTCTCATCATCTGCAGACCTTTTTTGAAAAAAATTTTAAAGCACATTTTAATAAACTCTTCTAGGTTATCATTTCATACAATATAATTTTTAACTGTGCCTTTATTTGGTTTTTATGTGTTATACAGCCTCAATATGATGAAATTAGAAAAGAATGTCAATAAAGGAAAATTAACAAAAAGAGTCTGATGAATGCTTGTTATATCATGCCCCACCTCCAAATTACCTTGAGAGCACACACGTTTGCGGCCACCCTCACCAGGAGACCAGAACACTGGGGGTGGGATCTACCTGTTTCCATATTACTAGCACATCACAAAACCTCTCCCCAACTCCCACCAGTTTTGATAATATTAAAATCACACATGTGCACGCGCGCGCACACACACACACATCCCTACCACGTATTTGTTTGCTTTCTCCTTGGAAACAGAATTGCCAAGAAAAGTTCCACGGAGGCCTTTTAAGATCAATAGTTTCACAGCTAAAGGCAGAGCTATACTCTAGTAACTGCTCAAAATAAAAGAGATGTGCAGCCACTTAGTTCCTTTCTCTCCCTGGGGACCTTTCTAGCATTAGCTAGAACATGCATGTACCACTGTCAAAAAGACAAGCTGCCCAAGTTAGAGTGGTTTCCTCCAGAGGACAGGTACTTTCATGTTTTAAATTATGCATTTTGTTCATTGTTTGACTTCATATGATCATGATATTTGGAGGAAGGGGGAAAAAACGAGTTTTTTTTAAAGGAGGGGATTGATTAAAAGACTTGTTGAAGTAGCAGGCCAGTAAAGCTGGCTGTGTAGGAGGCACATGTCTCTGCCCTGAGCAGGGACCTTCTTCTAAGCCACACCACCTGCATCCTTGCTCTTGGAGATGTGACCCACACAACAGTCAAGGTGACCACTTCTGCACAGGAGTCCTCATGGACCAGATCTCTAAGTCATCTCACGTATCCCGCAAGGTACTCTGGGGTCACTACGTAACTACCGAATAACCAACTGAAATCTTACATACACAGGAGATCCTAACCAGAAAACCATATCTTCCCTTCCCATCCACATAAACATAATATCACACTAAACTCACATATACATGTGTAGATGTATTTTACCAGTTTGTAAAATAAGCCAGCAAACTAGAAATTATAAAAAGAAGATCAGAGAAAGGGTAGAGTACCACAGCTGAAAAATAACCTAGTACCAAGACCCTTGGAAAAATAAAGAAGCAAAAGGTACGAAAACTGTACTTTAGCACGTACACACTTTAGGCAGGACACCACTGCCACTGTTTTATATTTCCGCACTTGCCCCAATCTCTCCCATATTTGCATGGTGACTCCAAAAAGAAGGAAACAGGACATTCACCCACCAAGAATTAATGAGATATTCCCCTCAAGGAAAGGAGCATAGATGTTAAAACAGGCAAAAAAAAATAAAAATAAAAAAGCCAATTTCTGTAATCATATTAATATCTAAACTTTTCTAACTCTTCCACATCTCCTATCCCAGAGCAACTCTTATAAGCAACCTGACAAATATGGAAAACAAAGAGAATCAACAGTAGCTCAAAATGGCAAATGACATTGACCCAGACTTGTATAACTTCTTTGAAAAACAGTACAGGGGCGCCTGGGTGGCTCAGTCGGTCAAGCATCCGACTTCAGCTCAGGTCACGATCTCGCGGTCCGTGAGTTCGAGCCCCGCGTCGGGCTCTGGGCTGATGGCTCAGAGCCTGGAGCCTGCTTCCGATTCTGTGTCTCCCTCTCTCTCTGCCCCTCCCCCATTCATGCTCTGTCTCTCTCTGTCTCAAAAATAAATAAACGTTAAAAAAAATTAAAAAAAAAAAGAAAAACAGTACAAAAAAATCTCAAAAAGAAATTTGATTTGCTTACATTCAGTGTAGACCAAAAACCAAATTCCTACAGTTTCCTAACTATCTCAGGATCATCCTTCTGTAAAATGAAAATAACAGTAACAGATCCATCAATGTCATGTGTTACTTAGAAGAACATATGAAGTGGCATTATACAGAAGGACTGTGTAACTCTGAAGTATCTTAAAATACTTGCTTTTCATTATCAAACAGACATGCAGACTGATACAGGTTCAAGAATTATAAAGTAAAACAATTAACCTTCCAGCCATGATGGAGCAACTTGGGCCCATTGTAAACAAGTAAAACATTGGACAAAATATCACAAAACAACTATTTTCAGAAATTGAACAATGCACAGAAAAGGACTGTGAGCCCCGGGAAGAGAAACAAAGGAGATGCCATCTATGACAACTGTGGATTTATGCCAAGCAGCAACCTCACGACCACAGTGTAGGGACCCACGTACAACACTTAAGAGTCTCACTTCCTACAGGAGACAGAGAGGAACCAACCGGAATTTGACATTCAGGGAAACACATGTGAAAAGAAAGTTGACCAAAGAAATAGTTCTAAAACTCTTAACAGTAGTTCCACAGATCCCTGGCTAAACACCAAAGCCAAACGTGAGTGAAGTAAAATTCCTTGAGAAGGCCAAAAAAAAGCAAAAACCGGAGCTATAAGCAAAACGATTCACAGCAATCACATGAAGTATGGAAATCTTTAGGTTCTGACAAGGAACAGCCAGCCGAAGCATTTGGGAGACACAAATGGCATACCTTAACATTGGGCTAACCTTGCCCAAGAGTGAGCACAATCAAGGATTTGAAAACAAACCCCTAAAGGATCAAGATGATTCTCTAGTGACTCGGCTGACTATTGGAAGTAAGTACAACATTATTTAAAGGAACACTACAAAATAAACCACAAAATGACACAGAATTTACAATATCCAAAATCCAATCAAAGTTACTAGACATGCAAAGAAGCAACAAAAAGGAACCCATAAACAGAAAGACAAGTAAGTCAATACAGGCAAATCTAACTATTATACAGAGATAGAATTAGCAAGCATATTCCTTAAAACAGCTACTATAAACATGCAAGTGAATTTAAAGAACTTTTTTTTTTTAATGAGAATACTGGAGGATTAAAATAAATCTGAAAGGAAATGAGGAGAGATTCAGCAATCTGTCAGACAATATCAAACAGGCTTACATACATACAATTAAAATTCCAAGAGAAGAGCTCAAGGTGGGTAGAATAAGGAAGAAAACAGAAAAAAATATCTGAAGAAGTAATGACCTGAAATTTTCCAGATTTGGGGGGAAAAAAAATCCATCCACAGATCAAAGAAATATAACAAATTCCAAACAGAATAAACAGAAAACAGAAAAGAAAACACACCAAGGTACATCAAAATATAATTGCTGAAAAGCAATTTTAAAAAGAAAACATTAAAAGTCAAAAAATAATGATCTATATCTAGAGGAACAAAAAGATTTTTCATCAGAAATAACAGAGAACAGAAGATAATGACAAAACACATTTAAAGAAAATAAAAACTCTCAACCTAGACTTCTATATCTAATAAAATCTCCCTTCAAAAATGAAGACAAAATGATTGGTAGACAAACCAAAGCTGGGAAAATTAATCACCTGCAGATATAAACCATAAAAAAGGAAATTCTTCTGGCAGAAAGAGAATTATACAGGATGGAACTGCAGATTTAAACAAAAGAATGAAAAGCACCAGAAATGGTACAGAAGGGTATATATCATAGATTTCATTTTAGTATTTGATTTATTTAAATGAAAATTACTTGAAAGGTTTTGTGGCATTTTTAACATACATATAAATTTAAATGTATGGCAATAATAGCAAAAGATAAAGGTAAACAGTAAATAAAAACATCTCTAGTGTAGGTCCTTCCACTTTACATGAAGTATTTTATTATTATTTGAATTTAAAGATCCTCAGAGTTAAAAACTCTGGAGCAATCACAAAATAACAGAGCAAGGAAATTTAACCAAAAAGCCAACAGTAGAAATCAAATGGAGCCCTAAAAAATACCCAATCCAAAAAAGTAAAAGATAAAAGCAGGAAAAACGAGCAAAGACTATGTGAGACAAAGAATAAGATGGCGGATTTTAGTTATGAAAGATGTTATCAGGACAAAAATGCAGACTCAACTATAATACAACAAAGGACATCATACAGATAAATGCAAATCAAATGAAAGCAAAGTATTTAGAAACATATACCACACTAACACTAAGCACAAGACAGCTGGAGGGGCCACATTAATATAAAGAAAAGCAAAAACACTTCGAGGCAAGGAGTATTAACACAAGAAAGATCATTTCAAAGACATAAAAGAATCACTTCAACGAGAAAATATAACAATCCTAAATGCAGACGCACCTAACAACAGAGGTTCTAAATACATGATGCAGAATCTGACAGAATTCAAGGTAGTTACACATACACTTCAGTCTTTATTGGTCTAAGGGTGATGGATGTCAAACATTCAATCAAAAATCACAACACATAAAACAGCAAGAAAAAAAATCTCTGGGATGCCATAAAGCAGGGCTTAAAAGGAACTTTGAACCTTTACATGCTTATAATTAAGAAAAAGAAAAAGAGAAAAAAAGAAAAAGAAAAAGAAAAAGAAAAAGAAAAAGAAAAAGAGAAAGAAAAAGAAAAAGAAAAAGAGAAAGAAAAATCAATCTAAACTTCTATCCTAAGAAACTGGAAAAAGAACAGCAAATTAAACCTAAAGTGGAAAGAAATATATTAAAAACAAAAAAAGTAGAAATCATTGAAATTTAAAATGAACAGAGAAAAGGCAATGGAACAAAAGGCTGATTACATGAAAAGCTCAAGAAAATAGGCAAATTTTTTGGCTAAACTGATCAGAAACTGTGAAGTGTTATTGAAATAAAAGTATTATAATTTTTAGCTGTAAAAACAAAGATCTATAACAGCATAAAGAATATTGCTTAGGGGTGCCTGGGTGGCTCAGTCAGTTAAGCATCTGACTTCAGCTCAGGTCATGATCTCGTGATTCCTCAGTTCGAACCCCGCGTTGGGCTCTGTGCTGACAGCTCAGAGCCTGGAGCCTGCTTCAGGTTCTGTGTCTCCCTCTCTCTCTGCCCCTCCCCCACTTACGCTCTGTCTCTCTCTCTCTGTCTCTGTCTCTCTCTCAAAGATAAATAAATGTTAAGATTAAAAAAAAAAAGCATATTGCTTATAAAAGACTTAAGTATATTAACTACATTCATGGTAAAATTAAAACAAAGTTTAAAAAAACACTTTTTAAAGTTTTAATTAAAAAGTTCAACTTTGATCTTGAAATAGCAAGTGTGGAAAGAGGTGTTAACATTGGTTTTAAAAGTTGTTTGTAAGTATCTAAAAGATGAACAAATACAAGCACAGTTTTTAATTAAAAGACTTCCCCTCAACATACAATACTGAACTAAAACAGTTCTAACTGAAAACCAAGAATTTGGCTCCAAGCAAAAATCAAAATAGGTCAAAAAGTCATTGAATAATCAAGGTAAATAAATGAATAGTATTATATATTATATATCATAAATGAATAATAAATAAATAAATACCAATCTGCCCTAAACCAATCACATGATAGTAGAGGAAAATACTAATGAAATGCTAGCTAAAATAAATGGGATGATGTCCAAATGGGGAAGACATTTTTTCCTACAAATGTACAATGTCCCATTTCATCAAAGGCCAAAAAAAAAAAAAAAAAAAAATTACAAATACTTTATATCTCTGAGGTATAGATACTTTCCCCAACATTCTTTCTGATTTTCAAAATCATAACATATAATCAAATGTCCTAATGGCTAAAATGTCATGTTTAAAATTTCTTGGCAAAATCAAGAAATCAAGTAAATGAAACTGCTCATGTTGGATAACATTCTCCTAAATTGTCTTCTCTTAATTCTAGTAAAATGAGTAGTGCGGATTGTTTTAATATTATTTTCCTTAAGATCTCAAGATATCATGGAGCTAATTACACTTTTCTAACCTTGTTTGTTTTATACGTGTTTCCTTGTAAAAAAAAAAAATTGTTTATCCACAAGTCCTCTATTAAGGGTCTGTGGCATCGAAAATTTCCCGTAAAGAAGGCAGGCAACATAATTTAACAAGGAAACTATTTATGCCATTATACACAGGGGAACTTTTTCTTTTTAATTTTAGCATAATTAACCAGTATTTCTATTGAGAAATATTGATCCAAGATATATTACAAGTGTTTGACAATCAAACAGCTTGTTTTCCGGAGGTAAACCAGGCAAAAATATCACGAAGCCAGGTTAAGTTTTTCACAGTATGTCCTTTTGGTGCCTGTTTCTACATTTCACTAAACTGCTCTCACAGCTTGGTGCCCCGTGTCCTCACGATGACATCTGGATGAGGTTCCCACCATGGCAGCATCCCACCTGGGCCCACTTACGCCTGAACCTGTCCTGCCCTATCTCTCAAGCCCCCAGCTGTTATCTGCCATCACAACCTACAAATACCACGTCTCTGAAAAACTAAAGAATATTAAGGTCAGAACAACATAATGATTTATGCTTCCTTTGTAAGATATTTTCCTTTCGACATAGGCAACTTCAGCTCCTGAGGCAAGCCAGGGAAAGGGACTCCTAAAGTGGAAGCTTTCCATTCTCCCAAATCATACCATACACGACAATCCATGTGATTTGACTAAATGGCAACACTGCTTAGAGACTTGCAAAACATCACACTACAACCCCCAACACACAAACACAAAACGCTGAGTTTATATAGCATCAGAAGCAGAGTCAAGAGATTTGGACTGTTCCTTCATATTGCCACTAGTCAGAAACTTCAAGCAAGCACTTTTCAGGTCTGACTCTCGGTGACTGCATCCACAGTGCAAGGGGAGGAGACGCTCAAACGACTCTGCAAGCTACCAACAGTAACAATATACTACCAAGTGTTGGTGTAACAGTCTTTACAAAGGGCTACTAGAAGTAACACACCATAGCACGTGGGTCACATGACACATTCTTACACAGCAGCAATTAACTAGTGAAAATTAAAACTGTTTTAACGAATCGTTTACAGTAGGACCAACACAACCACGAAATACTTCTATATAAATCTAACAAAGTACATGCAAGATCTGTATTCTGCAAGCCACAAAACACGGACAAGAAATGAAAGGCCTAAATAAATATGAAGACAGATTGCGTTCATAGATGGGAAGATTCAATAATGCGAAGATGTCAATTCTCTACTAGAGTCCAACAGACTCAATGCAAAACATAAGTGAATCATCTTATGCAATGCATACTTCACACAATATTAAAAAAATTTTAACTCAAAATGGATCACAAGTCTTAATGGTAAACCTAAAACTTGTATAAAAACTTTCTATTAAAAAAATAGAAGACAGGGGGCGCCTGGGTGGCTCAGTCGGTTAAGTGTCTCACTCTTGATTTCGGCTTAGGTCATGATTCTAGGGTTGATGAGTTCAAGCCCTGCATTGGGCTCTGTGCTCTAGTGCAGAGCCTGCTTGGGATTCTCTCTTTCCCGCTTCTCTCTCTGCTCCTCTGCTCTCACGTGCACATGGTATCTCTCTTAAAAATAAACTTTAAGAATAAATAAATAAATATATATATATATACTTATACATATTAAAAAAATAAAAACTAGAAGACAAGTCTGCATGACCTCAGGTCTGGCATTTAGTTTTCAGACACAAAATTAGAAGTACAAACCATAAAAGAAAATACTGACCAACTGGATTTCATCAAATTAAGAATTTCTGCTGTTCAAATAAAACAGGTAAGAGAATGAAAACACAAGCCACAAAATATCTGCAAAACACATATCTCATAAAGGACTAATACCCAGAATACAGAAAGAACTCTCAAAATTCAGTAAGAAAATAACCCAAATTAATAAGCTGGGCAAAAGATTTGACACTTCACCGAAAAAAAAAAAAAACTGGTAACAAGCACATGAAAAGGTCCTCAATGTATTTAGGCAGGAAGGAAATACAAAGTAAAACCACAATCAGATACTAAATGCAGACCTAACAGACTGGCTAAAACAAAAACTCTGACAGTACAAAGTGCTAATAAGGCTAGAAGCAACGTTCTAGTGGTAATACAAGATGGTGAAGCCACTTTGGGAGACCATTTGGCAGTTTCTTGTAAAGCTAAACATATGGCAGGACCTTGTAATCTCATTCCTAGTATTTACAAGGATGAGATTTATATCAGTTTTGTTCATAATCTCCAAAAACTGGAAACACTCCATATATCCTTCAACTTGGGAGTGTATAAAGAAACTGGCGTATCCGGATCACGGCATACAGCTCATCTGTTTAATCGTACCCCCCAACTTTTCCTGATTTTCACTATATCACATTTTGATCTGCTTCCCACTTCATTATCAAGGTTACTATTAAGCTATTAGAAATTTACCTCAAAGCTGAAGTGTTCTCGTTTACATTTGTTAGTTACCATTTCAACCGAGCTGGCAACATACTTTGAACTCTGCAAATCACATCTGATGCCGTACCTATATTTACCATTTATTTATTGTATGTTCTTTTGACTAGTGAGCATTACATTCTGTCTACAATGTACAACTGAGAAAAAAGCTTCTAATGGGTCTATTTTCAAGGGCAATCACCGCTTTATGTAAGACAATGACCTCCAAGGGTGTAACTAAACTGGAAGAGTAAAGAGGTTGAGAAGCCATGTGGAATTTTGTAGAATTCACAGAGAAACAAATGTTTCCTAAAAGATTATTTTTGGTGATCTTAAAAAAAATTTACTAAAGAATTTATGAAAGTCCAGGTCATTTCTATTATCCTTCTAAATTAATTTGTTTAAAAGCCTGATCTTTTAAATTCAGAAGAATAATGTATATTTAAAGTATTCTATAATTACTATAAAAGTATTAATTAACAGTAGTAAGAAGAATAAGCTATCTATGCACTATAAATATAAGGCAAAAAAATCATTTTCATGACATTTCTGAAACCATATGGTGTTAGGTGGGTCATAACATTAGTACTTTTCTTTGAAACCTTAAATAGTTACTAATCTTTTTAATTTTTAAGCTGGGTATTGACTTTGTAATAAATGAATGCAAGTAAAATTCCAAATCTGAAACAGTCTGAGTTATACTGACCATTAGCACTAATTTACTAAGAGACATATATAGATATTGCTTTAATAGTACCTTGAATTATCTTTCAGTTTAATGCCTTATATAATGCCACAATTTTTCATAAGGCAAAGATACACATATAACTATTTCTACCTGATTTCCAAAACGATTTAAGGGTAACATAATGAATCTCTTTATTCAGATGTGACCCTTTCAACAAAGCCCTTGCTCATAATGCTCTTGGCTTTGCAGCACCAGTTCCCCCTTCCCCCAATCTTCTTACCTGCTTCCCAACCCTAATTCTCATCCTTCGCATTGTCTGTGTGTCCCACTAGACTCTAAACTCCATGAGAACCAATGGTTCTGTCTGAATTGTTCATTAGTGTATCCTCAGCATTTACAATGGTACTAGCATCTAGTAAGTGCTCAATAACTATTTTTTAAATGAAGTATTTTAAACATTACATACTATACGTAATACATACAAATTATCACTTTATTAACTGACGTTACCAATTAGAGAATTTAAATGTCTATGATTAAAAAACTTTTAACTGTGTTTAACCACCATTTTGCAAATATATTTTCTCATGGGAACTTTTTTCTCACTGAACATCTACAACAACATGACTATAGTTTTAGAAAAAATGGTTTCCACTCTTTTTAATAAAGGGTTGGGGCCAGAATGTGTCACAGATTTAATTCCATGTCAATGGAATTTTTTTAACTTCCCAAGTTATGAACAACCATGACAGATTTTTAAATAAAGAGGAGACAGAATTAGGCATGGGTTTTACAGTCAGTGGACAGAACTGGACCAGAGACAGAAAAAAGGAAAAGAGAGGAAGCAAAAGGGAAAGGCCAGGAAAGGATGATAAAGATCTGACCTTGGGCAGTGGCAAAGGGAATGGCCAAACATGATGACAAGTTTACAGAAAACATAGGCAGATGTAACCTTGTGCTGGGTGGCCAGGAGCACTTGCGTCACAGGGTTTCACGAAGTTTCTACCGTGAGTAGGTCACACATTAGTATAAACTGGGAAACAGAGGAGACAAAGATTTGAGAATATATGATACTTCCTTTGGTTTACATATTGACTTGGAGAAGAACAAAGACTATTAAGGGAGAGAATTCTGTACCCAGATTCTCCAGAAAGAAAGTTTAGGAATATAAAAGAAGAACCAAAGTTAGAATTCTAGAAAAAGTCAAAATTCAAGGAAGCAAAGTAAAACTAAAATCAGTCCCAGTGAATGGAAGGCTGGCCTCTTTGTTGATATTGTGGCCATATCCATACATGACCCACTTGACAGAAAAAATTAAAATGGAATTTTAAGTGCACCTAATCCAGTGTACTTTTGAAAATGCCTTTGGAAACCAGTGAACAAACAAAACCCAAAGATCCTTGTGCTAAGAAGGGTCAGATGACAAAACATAACAAACAACAAATAGTATAAATAAATAAATTACAGGCTAGGTTAAATCATGATCAGTTCTGTTGGGGAAGGAGAACAGGAGAAGCTGAGGATAGGCTGAGGCAGTAAACTGGGTAGGCAGAGCTTATGTTACTGTGAAGGTGACATCTGGGTATGGCCAAGGGAGGTGAAGGAGTCGGACAAACAGGTATCTGGGTGAAGAACATGCTGGTGAGTGTCACCACTGGGGCTCACACACATAGGAGACAACGTGCTCTGAAAGAAGCCAATGTGGCAAGGAGCAGAGTGAGCCAGGCGGGGTGCAAGAGGAGGCAGGGCCAGAGAGACATGGGGTTCAAGATCATGGAGGCTCTGCATAACACTGTGAGACCAGCTGTCCCTTGGAGGGAAAATGGAACCAGCACAATGTGACACGACCTGAGTACATTTTTAAAGGAGCAAAATGGCCAAAGAACTGAGAACAGACCGCAGAGGGTCAGCAGTAGAGGGGGTAGAGCCACCAGGGAGCATCACAGTGGCCCCAGAGAATGCTGCCGCCACCACAGGGTGAGGAATAGCCGGACTCTGAATATGTGGAGCATTGGGCTGATCACACATCCTCATACGGGTGTTTTAATATCCACATATCAGACATCAGCTCTGGGGGAGAGAAGTGAAGATGGCAGAGAGGCATGGAGACACTGAGCTTGCCTCCTCCCTGAAACATAGCTAGATCAGCACCAAACCATTCGGCACACCTAGAAAATTGATCTGAGGATTAACACAACAATCTGCAAAACTTCAGCCACAAACCTCAGCAGGTACGCGGTGCAGAGAGGTGAACTAGAGGAGGGAATAACTGCAGAAGGTAGAGAGCTGTTTTTGTGGAGAGAGGACAGAAAAAGAAAACAAGGGAGAGTGTAGCTCATCAGGATCATGCAAAAAAAAGTACTCCCCCAAAAGTAGCTGGAGAAAAAAGAGACAAAAAGTGAAAACACTCGCAGGGGACTGAACAAGAAATCTATTCCCCAAAACCACGGACAGGAAGGAGAGGGTTTCAATACCACCAGGATTCTATAAACAGAGGAACACAGTTTGAAGTTCTGGAGCCCAGTGCCTGGCGGTGCTCTGGTGAGGAAGCAGGGCAAAGCCCCAGAAGCAGGCAGCGGGGTCTGAGAGGTCTGTGTGCCACATGGGGAGTCGCGGTTCCCCGAGCTGGAGTGCACTTGGAGAGGCCATGTGACCTCCCCACAGGCAAAGACCCCAATAAAACTCAGAGAGCAGCCACATTTGCTGGTCTTGGGACAAAGCCACCAGAGTGCAGGGAAACCTGGTACCAGCTGTGTGTCGCAATTGGCCATAATCTCTAAACCTCTGCCTCTGCGCCATCACATGAACACTTCCGGGGGTGAGCCAGCACCCAGCCATTGCTCAGGGAGAACCTCTCCCAGAGGGTTGGCATGGGTGCAAGCAGCAGGGGTCCCTAAAATGTGGGGTTTTGAAACACAAACCCATCAGATATAAACCTCTGGAGGGAGGTGCCACCTGACAGGCCAACAGTCTGGACACGGACAGGGTAGAGGCGAGAGTGGACACAGGCCTAAGATAAAGGAGGGGTGCTTGAACAAGGGTGGGTGAGAGCAGAAAGTTCCTCCCCCAAGACTAGGGAGTTGGGAGAAGCCATTTCCACCTCTCCTGCACACGCACATGCGCACCACACTGATCCACCCCAGTAAGCTAAGCAGCACCACCTAGTGAACAAGGGAGCTGTTAGACCAAGCCCCACCCAACTGCAACCTCCCAGCACATCCCCCAGCAGACCAGCACAAGTCCCTCCACCTGCTTATTGGACAAATTACAGAGTGCTTCACTGTTTAGTTCTAGGGGAAACGGATGTAACTTCATTCGGATTTCATTCTGTTTGCTAGTTCATGTATTTGTTTTCTTTGTTTCTGTTTTTGCTTAAATTGTTTTTTTCCTTATTTTTTCCTTTTTTTTTCCCCTTTCATTTCTTCCCCATTTTTGGATCCAGAAAGAAAAATTGGATTATTATTTTTATTTACTTTTTTTTACTTTATTTTTATTTTTTTTACTTTACTTTATTTTTATTTTTTATTTTTTTACTTTAATTTTTAAATTTTTTCTTACCTCTTTTGTCTTTTCCTTTTTTCTCTATTCTAGCAACCTTCTTTCAACAAGCAGACAAAAACAAACCGATTTAGCTTACATTATTTGATTTTCTGTTTTGTTTTTAATTTTTTAATTTTAATTTTTAACTTTATTAACTTCTTTCTTCCTCCAGAATGACAAAATGAAGGAATACACTCCAAAAGAAAGAGGGGGGAAAACTGACAGGCAGGGACTTAACACAGATACAAGCTCTTAAGATGTCTGAACTAGAATTTAGAACCACAGAATACTAGCTGGGGTTGAAAAAAGCATACAATCCCTTTCTACAGAGATAAAAGAAATAAAATCTAGTCAGTACCAAATTAAAAGTGCTATAACAGAGATGCAATCTTGAATGGATGCCCCAATGATAAGGATGGATGAAGCAGAGCAGCAAATCATATAATCAGAAGACAAAATTATACAGAATAATGAAGCAGAAAAAAAAGAGGGAAACAAAGGCAAAAGAGCATGATACAAGATTTAGAGTACTCAGTGACTTATTTAAAAGGAATAACATCCAAATCACAGAAGTCCCAGAAGATGAAGAGAGAAAAAAAGGAGAGGAAGGTTTATGTAAGCAAATTATAGCAGAAAACTTTCCTAATCTAGGGAAGGACACAGACATCAAACTCCAAGAACCACAGAGAACTTCCATTAGATTCAACAAAAACCAACCATCTCCAAGGCATATTATAGTTAAATTCACAAAATACACAGACCAAGAAAGAAGTATGAAAGCAGCAAGGGAAAAAGTCCTTAACCTATAGAAGGGAAAACAGATCAGGTTTGCAGCAGACATATCCACAGAAACTTGGCAGGCCAGAAAGGAGTGGCAGAATATGATCAATGTGCTGAATCAGAAAAATATGCATCCAAGAATTCTTTATCCAGCAAGGCTCTAATTCAGAATGGAAGGAGAGATAAAGAGTTTGCAGACAAACAAAAACTAAAGAAATTCATGACTACTAAACAAGCCCTGCAAGAAATTTTAAGGCGGACCTTCTTAGTGGAGGAAAGCCAAAACAAAACAAAATGACCAAAAGCAACAAAGACTAGAAAGGATGGGAGAACATCACCAGAAACACCAACTCAACAGGCAATAAAATGACACTAAATTCATATCTTTCACTACTCACTCTAAATGTCAAAGGACTAAACACTTCAATCAAAAGACACAGGGTATCATAATGGATAAGAAAACAGGACCCATCCATATGCTGCTTACAAGAGACTCATATTAGACCTAAAGACACCTGCAGATTGAAAGTAAGAGGACAGAGAACCATCTCATGGTAATGGTCATCAAAAGAAAGCTGGTTTAGCCATATTTATATCAGACAAACTAGATTTTAACCAAAGACTGTAACAAGAGATGAAGAAGGGGATTATATTGTAATTAAGGGGTATACCCACCAAGAAGATCTAATATTTGTAAATATTTATGCCCCCAACATGATAGCACCCAAATATATAAAGCAGTTAATCACAAACATAAAAAAAAAAAATCATTGATAATAATACCATAGTAGTAGGAGACTTCAATACCCCACTTACAACAATGGACAGATCATCTAAGCAGAAAATCAACAAGGAAACAATGGCTCTGAATGACACAGTAGACCAGATGGATTTAACACATATATTCAGAATATTTCATCCTAAAGCAGCAGAATACACATTCTTCTCGAGTGCACATAGAACATTCTCCAGAACAGATCATATACTGGGTCACAAATCATCCCTCAACAAGTACAAAAGATCGAGATCATACCATACATATCACAGTGCTATGAAACTCAAAATCAACCACAAGAAAAAAATTTGGAAAGACCATGAATACTTGGATTAAAGAACATCCTACTAAAGAATGAATGGGTTAACCAAGAAATTCAGGAGGAAATTAAAAAGTACACAGAAGCCAATGAAAATGAAAACATGACAGCCCAAAACCTCTGGCATGCAGCAAAGGCGGTCATAAGAGTAAAGTATATAGCAATCCAGGCCTTCGTAAAGAAGGAATAAAGGTCTCATATACACAACGTAACCTTGTATCTAAAAGAGCTGGAAAAAGAATAGCAAGTAATGCCTCCAAACAGCAGAAGAAGGGAAATAATAAAGATTAGAGCAGAAATCAATGATATCGAAATCAGAAAAACAGATCAATGAAACCAGGAGCTGGTTCTTTGAAAGAATTAACAAAACTGATAAACCCCTAGCCAGACTGATCAAAAAGAAAAAGGCCCCAAATAAATAAAATAAATGAAAGAGGAAAGATCACAACCAACACCACAGAATAACAAACAATACTAAAGAGAATATTATGAGCAATTATATGCCAACAAATTGGGCAACCTGGAAGAAATGAACAAATTCGTAGAAACATATAAACTACCAAAACTGAAACAGGAAGAAATAGAAAATTTGAACAGACCTATAATCAAATGAAATTAAATCAGTTATCAAAAATCTCCCAACAAACAACAGTTCAGGGCTTTCCAGGTGAGTTCTACCAAACATTTAACGAAAAGTTAACACCTTTTCTTTCGAAGCTGTTCCAAAAAATAGAAATGGAAGAAAAACTTCCAAACTCCAAACTTCCAAACTCATTCTATAAGGGTCAGCATTACCTTGATTCCAAAACCAAAGACCTCACTAAAAATGAGAACTATAGCCCAATGTTCCTGATGATCACAGGTGCAAAAATTCTCAACAAGATACCAGCCAACCAGCCAACCAGCCAACCAGATCCAACAATACATTAAAAGAATTACTTACCACAATTAAGTGGGATTCACTCCTGGGATGCAGGGCTGGTTCAATATCGGCAAATAAATCAATGTGATACCTCACATTAATAAAAGAAAAGATCAGAACCACACGATCTTCTCAATACATGATGAGAAAGCATTTGACAAAATACGGCATCCTTTCTTGATGAAAACCCTCAAGAAATTAGGGACATAAGGATCGTACTTCAAGATCATAAAAGCCATTATACGAAAGACCCACCATTAATATCATCCTCAATGGGAAAATCTAAAAGTTTCCCCCTAAGGTCAGGAACAAGACAAGGATGTCCACTCTCACTACTGTTATTCAACACAGTATTGGAAGTCCTAGCCTCAGCAATCAGACAGCACAAAGAAATAAAAGGCATCCAAATTGGCAGGAAGAAAGTCAAACTTTCACTCTTCTCAAACATGATACTCTACGTGGAAAACCGAAAGACTCCACCAAAACACTGCTAGCCCTGACACTTGAATGCAGCAAAGTCACAGGATATAAAATCAATGCACAGAAATCGGTTGCATTTCTATACACCAATAATGAAGCAACAGAAAGAGAAATCAAGGAATCGATCCCATTTACAATTTCACCAAAAACCATCAAAAACCTAAGAATAAACCTAACCAGACAGGTGAAAAATTTATACAGTGACAACTACAGAAGCTTTTGAAAGAAGCTGAAGAGGACACCAAATAATAGAAAAACATTCCATGCTCATGGAAGAACAAATATTGTTAAAATGTAGATACTACCCGAAGCAATCTATATATTCAATCTATTCCCTATCAAAACCAGCATTCTTCACAAAGCTAGGACAAACAATCCTAAAATTTGTATGGAACCAGAAAAGACCCTGAATAGCCAAAGTAAGCCTGAAAAAGAAAACCAAAGCTGGAGGCATCACAATTCCAGAATTCAAGAGGCATTAAAAGCTGTAATCATCAAGACAGTATGGCACTGGCATAAAAACAGGCACTCAGCTCAGTGGAACAGCATAGAAACCCAGAAATGGACCCAGAAATGTATGGCCAACTAATCTTTGACAAAGCAGGAAAGAATGCAAACAAGACAGACTCTTCAGCAAATGGTGGTGGGAAAACTGGACAGTGACATGCAGAACAATGAACCTGGACCACTTTCTTACACCATACACAAAAATAAACTCAAAATGGAGGAAAGACCTAAATGTACGAAAGGAATCCATAAAAATCCTAGAGGAGAAAGCAAGCAACAACCTCTTTGACCTGGGCCACAGCAACTTCTTACTTGACATGTCACCGGAGGCAAGGGCAACAAAAGCAAAAATGAAGTATTAGGACCTCATCAAGGTAAAAAGCTTCTGGGGCACCTGGGTGGCTCAGTCAGTTAAGCATCTGACTTCAGCTCAGGTCATGATCTCGTGGTCCATGAGTTCAAGCCCCACATCGGGCTCTGTGCTGACAGCTCAGAGCTTGGAGCCTGCTTAGGATTCTGTGTGTGAGTCTCTCTCTCTGCCCCTCTCCCACTCATGCTCTGTCTCTCTCTCTCTCAAAAAAATAAATAAACATTAAAAATATTTAAAGAGGAAAAAAAGATAAAAAGCTTCTTCACAGCAAAGGAAACAATCAGCAAAACTAAAAGGCAACCGACAAAATGGGAGAAGTATTTCCAAATGACCTATCAGATAAAAGGTTAGTATCCAAAATCTATAAAGAAATCATCAAACTCAACACCCAAAAAGCAAATAATCCAGCGAAGAAATGGACAAAAGACACAAACAGACACTTTTCCAAAGCAGACATCCAGATGGCCCACAGACACATGAAAAGATACCCAACATCACTCATCATCAGGGAAATACAAATCAAAACCACAATCAGATACCACCTCACACCTGTCAGAATGGCAACAACAGATGTTGGCGAGGATACGGAGAAAGAGGAACCCTTCTGCACTGCTGGTGGGAATGCAAACTGATGTAGTCACTCTGAAAAAGAGTATGGAAGTTCCTCAAAAATTAAAAATAGAACTACCTTGGGGAGGCTGGGTGGCTCAGTTGGTTAATCGTCTGACTTTGGCTCAGGTCATGATCTTACGGTTTGTGGGTTTGAGCCCCGCATCGGACTCTATGCTGATAGCTCTGAGCCTAGAGCCTTCTTTGGGTTCTCTCTCTCTCTCTCTCTGTCTCTCTCTCTCTCTCTCTGTCTCTCTCTCTCTCTTTCTCACTCTCTGTTCCTCCTCCGCTCAATTACATTTAAAAAAGAAGAAAATAAAGAATATGTTTAATGTGATCAGTTTTTTCAAAATTCTAATTAAACGAACTAGTCAAGGAAACATAGATTTATAGTCCAGCACACGTGCTCTGAAGGCCGTAACTATTACAAGAGGGGAAACCACCTGGTGAGTTCTGATATGTTGGGGCGGGGGGGGGGGGGCTCTTAGGAAGCTTCAAAAGGTAAAAATATTAAATAATAAAATTTAGAATCCACTTTAAGCTAGCTCATTAAACAAAGAAGCCACCTTTACAATCCACAGAAGCTTCAGGTAAACTAAGTTCCTCCCCAGTTTCCATGAACTGTGATTAAACCTGGCCCATTCAAATGAGTTGTTGTTTTCCAAATCATTATGCAAACATAACGCCCTTTCCACCGTAAAATACTCAGTTTACAATGTTCAGATCCTGAGGAAAATGCTCCTCAGAGAACAAAGTTCTTTCCTTGCTGAACTAGTCAAAAAAAACTGAAAGCTACTGGTTGTCCGGTAATACTGAATACTAGGTGTGAAATAAGTAAAATCTATCCAGAGTATTTTAATGTAAAAAAGTACTCCTCTTTTTAGAAACATATAGTAAAAATTAAGATATCAGTAAGAAGTTTTTATATTTAACTTTTGAAATTTAACCTCAGAAATTAAATATACTGAGAAAAAGTGCTTTTATCTTGAAGCTCTTTTTAAACAAATTACAGAAGCATATACAAATTTCACAATATCTTAAGAAAGAAGTCTGTTAGTCTGGAAAAAAGAGTCCTCACTTTTTCCTTTCGGAAACTTTAGAAACCTCTGAAAAAATCTACCAAACTCCTCATGTACTATTATTCTGTGGGGCTCAAAAATAATTACTAATCCAGACTCTACAGAAACTTGTTAGAAGCAGGAGACCAGGTTTTGAACAAACTAGTGTATGATATCACAAAAAGTTATAGCACTAATCACCACAGTTGTATGATTTCCACTACAAAAATATCAAAGCAAAATAGCTGTCAAAGGCATAAATTAAATCAATTTCAAATTGAACAGAAAATTATTTCCTATTTTCCAAAGGCACTGATTTGGAGTGATCTTAAACCTCTGGAATAGAATTCCTCAATTTTCAAAAATTCTGAAGGCTAATTACAAGTAATTATAGCTTTTCATTTTCAACATGATGAAATAATTTGATTCTTTTTACAAGAGGTCTGGTTTAGCTCAAAACAGACAAGTGCTTCTGCACTGAGTTAGTACACAAAGACAATAAGGATCATTCTCAATAGAAAATCAGGGTTACATACATGTTGGCCATAAATCATAAATGCTGATTTCAAGCAAAAAATAGTCTGTATGTTCTACAAACACAACTCATTCACTCAGATGGATGAGACAAGGCCAACAGCCCACTGTTACATTTGGCTTTAAAATAGGAACAATATGAGAGAGAATAAAAGAAGCACTGCGTAGTTATCTCAAAATTCAGACGTAAGTATTCTCTGGAGGAAAAAAAAATTCATACCTTTCTTATACTCCAAGAGACCAAACACAAATCATCCCGCAGCAAATGATAACTAATGTTAGTTTTAAATGCTTAATACCAGGTCGAATACTTAGTTGTCCCAGACTAATCCTATTTCTCTGCAAAAAGAAATGGAATCTTGTACACCATAAAGATATGCCTAATTGCAAAAACATAATAAAAGTATACGCTAATTCAAAAACTTCAGTTTCTGACAGCAATAAATACTTCTGCCCCATAAAATTTGCAATGCTGCACAGTTTTCCACCTTTTGCTTTATAAAGTGCCTTTTGCTGATGACTCACATTTCCAGTGATTTGTTATACGCTATTAGAACAAAAGCTCCATAAAACTGCTTTCTACCCTGACCTTACACACCTGGTTACAATTACATCTTCAGAAAGCAAACCAGTAGTTTAGCAAGGACATACTAACAAAAGCTGACCAATCAACAAGCAGAAACAAATTATTAGAGCCCACCCACTCAAAATCCTGAAGAAGAACCCACCAGATATTTCTTACAAACACAGTGGGTACACCCCAACACATAATGTGCACACATATGTCCAACACACCAGAGGCACCAATTCAACACAGTATCGGAGCACAGATCACCCAGTTGTAAAATGCTCCTGGCAAGACAAAAGTTGACAAAACCAATCCACAAGAGATTTTTCTAGTAAATGCTATTAGAAAAAAAAAAGACTAAATTTGTCTTTTTAAACCGTGAGCCAAAAAAAAAAAAAAAAAAAAAACAGAACATTAGATAGAAAAACAGAGCAGTCATTGTAATATACGTGACTTCACAATATTATGAAGTTCTTACGTTACATTAAATAAGAGACCATCTTGGCTAGAGTCCAAGTAGGAATCATAATAACGAAATTCTCTACTGTAGTAAGTTCTGACCAAAAAAAAGAGGGGCTTTGATCATTTCTAGTTATCAGCTTCCTAAAGCACCTTACAAAACCATGCTAAGCTAGAAACATCAAACCAAGTAATTCCAGAGCTGTGTGACCACGCTAAACAAAAAAAAAGAAAAGAAAGAAAGAAAGTGACCAATTTATCCCATTTAGAGAAACAGTGATGCAGATACGCTACTCTGACGCTAGAGTCACGCCCATGTCTTCGGACAACTGTAAGGAGGCGAAGCACAACCCATGCGCTCCTCTAATGACATTCGTGGAACAAGTCTCCTGACTTTCTGACCACACTTCTCAAAGCAAAGAGTTGGTTCAACTGGTCCTCTGGGTAGTTACTTGCTTTGTGTAAAGCTGAGTGCCCCAACGAAAAATTGCTAATGCGCCTGACTCTTCCTCCAAATAACCAACGACATTCACAAATTCAGATGTGCTTTTCAGTGTGCTGACCCCTTCCATATTCCGCCACAGAGCATGCGCGCTGCAAACTTGGGAAGAATATTTTCAGAACTTCAGTCACAGCATGGACAATAGGGGACTCAATCTTTGATGCATTCCCTCTTTGGGTCAGTGTGGCAACATGAGAAGTTCAAATAGCTTCACCAACTGAGATGATTATATGTGAATCTTATTTAAAGAAGTTCATTCTATGTCCTTGGAATACATTCAACTTACCTCCCTTTGAAGTTTGTGTTTTTACTTAACGGTATTGTTGTGAATCACTAAGTATGACATTACCTGATGACTCTCTCATTTAAAAACAAAACAAAACAAAACAAGAGCCAATGTTTAAAAGCAGGAGATGTCAAAGCATTTCGTATACAGGGTAGTGATATTTCTCACCATGGAATGTGGTGATTCCCGTTTGACAAACCATGAAAAATGTCCAGTTAGGATGGGAATCTTTAAAGAGTACTAAAGCCATTCCAATAGTGTCATATTTCGTACATACGTTTCCTCAGAAAGCATCTAATACCGTAAAGATAACACAATACAAACGTGAGGTTTCTGACACAACACCCCAAACACACGAAGAACTTAGCATTTAAATATCAGTGAGCACAGGAGGCATATGTAGAACACGTTTCACAAAGAAGGAAAATAAGCAAAAACCCAAAAGCAAAAGATACGAGGAGAGAGGTGCTGTGGTCTCTGCTCTCGCGGCCCCTCTGCCCTCCACCTGGCCCTCCCGCTCTGTCCCAGAGCCTCCGAGGTGCTGGAGTTCTTGGTTCACCTGGTTTCTGCATGTGAACTCTACAAGACCAGGCACAGTGTCTCTTCACATTCCATTGTCTACTGCCAGGTGCAGTGCAAAACACAGAAGACATCCCGCACATCTGATCTGCACTGAGGTTAAGATTTTAAAAATGTTTTAAAGTATGGTTATGCCGTGACTATCCAAAATCATTAAAAAAAAAAAAAAACGTAAGTACTGGAAACCACAGAGTGCTTAGATTTTTAAATCTCCAGTTTGACAATAAACAAGCACACGTATTTTGGCTTTTGTATTTTTAACTTAAGATGAATGATATTATATTTCAGTATTTTTTTAATATTAGTTTTGGAAATAAAAACAGCCAGGGTGGTGGGGCAAACACTAAGAATTACAGGTTTGGGCAGGCCTTCAGATTCCTTTCAAAACTATGAATCTAAAAGAAATACTGCATCTATTCAAAGTTGTAAATTTGAGTTTAAGACGTCTTTCATATAAACTAACTTCAACTATCACTCCTTACCACATTTGCCAAAAAAAATAATAATAAAATGAATTGTATCTGAGAGTCACGCAAAGTACACCTTCACACTCTTATTATAAGGACTTCGGTGTTTCTCAGTTCTGAGGAGAATTCTTTGGTGACTTCAGAAACCCCTTCACTTTTATTGCCTGGTGTTCTGACCTATTTTTCATTAATAGAAATGTAAATTGGAAAGAAATGCATGTTGGAAAAGCTGTCTGAAAAGCTTGTAGAGTGGAAAGTTCTCAATCCGTACACGCAATATTACAAGTGAGGGAAATGGCACATAGGTAGATCAGACTTCATCTAAAAGTACTGGACTGACCTAGGGAGCAAAGGGCACTGGCAAAAAATAAAACACACTTCCTAGGAGGGATTAAAGCATAAAGTGGGGAGGGAGGTTCAGAGCCAATGAGAGGATCAGAGAAGAGACAATGCTGATGGCAGAGTGAATGACAACCAACTAACGATGTTGGAATTACGCTTGCCCTGTGTGATTCCTATGTGTACAAACCCAAAGTGATACAATTGGGAGGTGCAGAAAAGCAAATTTCTATGAGGAAAAACTTTGTAAGAAATAATCAAAAGCAGAATGGACTTCCTTAAGAGGTAGTATATTTCCAATCTCATTTTTTTTTTTACATTTATTTATTTTTGAGAGACAGAGTACAAGTCGGGGAGAGGCAGAGAGAGAAGGAGACACAGAATCTGAAACAGGCTCCAGACTCGGAGCTGTCACCACAAAGCCAGATGTGGGGCTCGAACTCTCGAACCGTGAGATCATGACCTGAGCCAAAGTCGAACGCTTAACTGACTGAGCCACCCAGGCGCCCCTAGTAAATTTCCAATCTAGAAGAAACTTCAGTATATTCAAGGAGGGATTATGCAACCATTACAAGAACCTTCTGCATTCTCTGACAAACTTTTCAATCCTTTACCCATGCACGCAAAGAGCAACTATTTACTGCGTGCCTACCACATGCCAGGAACCGCTCTAATGATTGCAGACATGAGCAAGAATGAGAACCAGAATCCTTCCTGCACAAAGGCATTCACTTACAGATAAGCACACTGATGGAAAGACAACAGGATTACACTGGACAAGTCTAGCTTTAAAGCCAACGCTGAGGACATAAAAGATCTGAGCCTCAGGCTCAGATGGGAGGGTAGGCCTCCCAGGCTGATTCTGTGAATCAGTCACTTCTAGATGGTAATGAAGCCTTTGTAAAAACTGGGAATAAAATTAACTGCTCCTATATCCTTAGCTCTCATGCAAATTCCAGCCAACCAGTTAACAAAGTAGTCAGAAAGATTGTTGTTTTAGGTAACAACAAGAGGAAGCATAGCCTCTTACTAGCCGACCCCCAGGCGCATCATGTCCCCATCTCCTATTCCAGATGTCACTCTCCTTAATTTTGCCTCAACAGGCTTCAAAAATGTTCTCTTCAGCATCTCAGAACTTTTCTATATACGTTACAAATGAAGCACAAATAAAACCCCGACGTCAATTTTCAAAAACATATTTTCATGTATATAATCATCTGGTCTGCCATTTTGTAGATGTACATCATATTTACATCAATCTTATTTTAGACCCCTAACTCCCCATCCATGAAGAAAAAAGGGAATAAATTCCTAATCAGCTTACCACTTGAAAAAATGTAACTCACAATTAAGCCAAACTTCTGAAATGTTGAAATGCACGTAAGTTCAAACTGTATGAGAGCTGCTAATTTCAAACTTCGTAATTTGAACCAACTCTTGCAGGAGACAGCTAAAAACGCTGAACAAAATGTGAAAAATGTGTGACCAAAGACACTGAAGAATTAAGACTGAAAAATCACGTGGCCGGGACTGGAGGGAAAAAAGAGGATCGTGACAATAAGCTCATGAAGATAAAACTGGCATCTGGGCTGCTTCCCTCGGAGCACGTGTGCTTCAGCAAAGATGGCGGAGAGGCCACATGTGCTTTTGACAGCTGCCAGGACCTCAGGAGATATAAGCTGGAGTCCCCCACGGGACTGGGGGAGGGAGGAAAGGGAAAGTCTCCAACGAACCCAACTCGTATGTTGAACCCCAAAGAACTGTAACCTAACAGCATGGTAAACCAGAGGCAAGAGGCCATCAAAGTCCCACCGCCCACCTCAGATTGTTGTAACCCAAGCAATGAAACTGAGAGGAGCCTGGATGGCCAATATCCATACCCCCGGCTACATGGCAGAAGCTAATATAAATCTTCATTGGAAGAAAATCTCAAGTTATTACTAATAATTCTATTAATAAAATGCCCATCACGTTAAAAAAATAAATGACCAACATAAGAGGAAAGGAAAAACAGTAAAACAAACACATTTAAAAAAACCAACAGAAACAACAGGCAACAGAAACAGACCTAACAAGACTATAATATTGGAACTATCAGAAACAGACTTTAAAATAATGACTCTTGCAAAGTTCAAAGGCAGAGATCGGTAAATTTTATCTGAACAGGGCTGGAGGGCATTTTAGGTTTTACAAGCCATAAGGTCTCTGTTACAACTACTCAATTCTAAATACAAAGTTCTACATCCAGCAAATATACCATTCAAAATTAAGGCCAAAAAAAAAAAAAAACCCATAAAATTATCAAATGAGGGGTGCCTAGCTGGCTCGGTTGGTAGCATATGCGACTCCTGATCTCAGGGTTGTAAGTTTGAGCCCCACCTTGAGAGTAGAGACTACTTAAAAATAAAATCTTAAAACAATATATTATCAGATGAATAAAATATAAAATAATTCATCACCAACAGATAAACACTAAAGCATAAAATGGTAACTCAAATAAAAAAAACACAAAAGGGTATTTTTCAGGAAGAAGGAATTCTATCATAAATAGGTCAAGAAACACAGAAGGAATGAAAAGATAACTAGGGAGGTAAAGGTAAATGAATACCGCCTGCATAAAACAACTGTCCTCACTGGATCTCCAACATAGAAGGGGTGGGGGAGGAGGCCCTGTGGCCCAGCTCAGGCTCCGCTCACCCAGAAGCCCTGTGAGAGGAACTGTTCAGTCCATTTAGCTGAACGATGGAAAAGTGCAGGACGGGAAGTCAGTTTCTTGGACTGCTGCCCTGTCAGATTCTGCCACGGGCCCTCATGAATGTCCTTGCCTGGAAAAATATCCCAGAGACAATAGTGACTTATTCTTTCAAATAATGCTCTCTCACGCATATACTTGATGGTAAAGAGGACAATATCATATGAGAAAACACGGCTCTGAAAACTGTAAGTCAAAAAGTAATTCAGAAGTAGTGGATCCTGAATGTGAATAAGTTTTAGAAATGTATTTCTATTTTTTTCTATATGTAAATGTACATATTTTATTTTCATGTAAGCAAAATAGTATCTATTTTTTTAAGTTTATTTACTTATTTTGAAAGAGAGAGAGCACAAAAGTGGAGAGGGCAGAGGGAGAGAGGGAGAGAGAGAATCCCAAGCAGGCTCCATACAACCAGCACAGAGCCCGATGTGGGCTTGAACCCACAAACCACGAGATCATGACCTGGGCCTAAATCAAATGCTTAATCTACTGAGCCACCCAGGTGTCCCAAAGAGTGATTATCTTTTTAAAACTATCTAGGGGCGCCTGGGTGGCGCAGTCGGTTAAGCGTCCGACTTCAGCCAGGTCACGATCTCGCGGTCCGTGAGTTCGAGCCCCGCGTCGGGCTCTGGGCTGATGGCTCAGAGCCTGGAGCCTGTTTCCCATTCTGTGTCTCCCTCTCTCTCTGCCCCTCCCCCGTTCATGCTCTGTCTCTCTCTGTCCCAAAAATAAATAAACGTTTGAAAAAAAATTTTTTTAAACTATCTAAACTAGGGGCATCTGGCTGGCCCAGAGGGAGGAGCGTGTGACTCCTGAGCTCAGGGTTGTGAATTTGAGCCCTGCACTGGGTGTAGAGACTACTTTAAAAAAAAATGAATGAACTTTACAATGATCTAAACTATGTCTAATTTTTATATACATGTAACAATCCTCATAGGAAAATAAAAACAAAAGATTTAAAATTATATGTTGTCAACACATATGAAACGTACAGATTTAAAATGCTGAACAACAGTTTAGTCGTCAGAAAGGAAGTAACTGGGATTAAAGTACTCAAGGCCCTTGCCCTGTCTAGAGAAAAGGTAAGTGTACCACTTAATATTCAACTTTGATAAGTCAAGGATGCAGATGGTAATCACCAAGATAACCACTAAAACAAAAGTAAAAAAGGGCAGAACTTGAAAGCTCAGTGGGGTACGGACTAAAGTAGCAAAAACAAAAAGCAAAAAACTATCCCCAAAAAGGGAAGAAAATAAAGAGCAAAGGACAGAGAATAGAAAAGACAAAAAGCTTTATCTCCCTTTTTTATATATCCCTTTAACACTCTGCTTTATATTACATTTATTTTGTTTGTCCCTATTTCTCATATTAGACACATATCTCTGTGTTCTTCTCAATGTCCAGAACATAGAAAACATATATTCCTTCAGTAAAACATGGCAAGCAAAGACCCACAATGCCAGAGGGCAATTCTTACAAGGCTGCGGATATGAAAATAGTTCCTGACCAAAGGGAACTTACACTTGAGTAGGAAGGCACCAACAAGACAGAAAGAAAGAAATACACAAACAAAATACTTTCTAGGTAAGTGACACCATGAAGAAAATTAAGAGCCTAAGTGAGGAATAAGTAGTCAAGAGAAGGCAATTAAACCCGCACCCCAATGTCAACAAACAAGCCAAAGAGCAGTGGAGGCAGAGAAAAGAACAAGTACAGGCCAGGCAGAAACAGGGTTGGCAAGTTCAAGGCCAATGTGGGTTGTGAGCATTGGAAGGAGGGAGGCAGGAAGTAGGACAAAAGTTCCCGGAAGCAAAGGAAGGGGCTCTAATTTGACCTGAAGCTTCAGGTGCCTTCAGAATATTCAAGCAAACATCCCAAATAAGCAGTAAAATGAACAAGTCTGGGGCTCGAGAGAGAGGGAGAGAGGGAGGCAGGGAGGAAGGGACGAAGGCAGGGAGGAAGGGACGAAGGCAGGCAGGCAGACATCAGGGCTAGAGATAAACTCAGTAGACTGGCACGGAGAGTTTGTAAAGCCATGATAGGAAAGGATATCGCCCAAAGAGAGAGTATAGATCAGATCAGAGGCTGGCGAACCACAATGCTCAGGGGGCACCAGCCAGGCTCCGTCAGAAGAGCATGTAACTCTTGATCTCAGGGTTGGGAGCTCGAGCTCCATGTTGGATGAAGAAATTATTTAAAAATAAATTAAAATGTAAACAAATAAAAACTACAATATTCAGGCTGAACGCAGCCTGCCCCTCGTTTCTGAAATCAAGTTTTATAGGACACGGCCACCCTCATCCATTTATGTTGCTGGGGCTGCTTTTGCACCACAGTGCTGAGCAGGTACATGCTGAGACTGGGTGGCCTACAAAGTCCAAAACATTTACTATTTGGCCCTTCACAGAAAAAAACCTAATGATGCCTGGAATGCAGGGACAAGGGACTAGACACCAGAAGCAAGCACTGAGGGGAGGGACACTGCAAGACAGGCAGAGGCAGGGGGCAAGCAAAGGGTGGGAGAGAAGGAGCGGAGAGATAACAAAACAGAACCAAAAAGATACCCGGAGACTCTAGCATCGGAGAAGCCAAGAAACAAGTATCTGAAGGACCACGCAGACGACCGTCACGAATACTGAGCGCTGAGTCTGGAAGCACAGAAGTACCCAGAATACGTTAAGTTCCAGCTCTCACAGGAGCTACCAGACCAAGCGGTGAAACCCCAAATACCGTTTTCCTGTTCCCTAATACCTCCCTTCCCTGCTCCTGTAGAGCAGAAGCACTACAGGACTCAGTAACTGGGGGCCGTTTCTGCGCAATTGCTGTGGTTGTTGTTTCCTTAGAAGCCTGAGAGCAAACGTGCTCTCAGGGGAAGGAGGAAGGGACCAGATCACGAAAGTTCGCTCATTTCCATGGTGTAAACAATCCCAATTTCAAGCTACCAACAGTATTAGCACCTAACTCGCAAAATTCCTGAATGTCCAACCACCGGTTCTCCCTAGCCACTCTGAGCCTGGCTGACCCAGCTTCAGCACACATTTCGGGGTGGGGGAGGGGAGGGGCACAGGACACTGGGAGGAGCACATTAGGTGGTGACAGTGTGAAGAGGGCATCTACGGAAGGGTTGAAACAAAAGTCGGAGACGCCCCAGGAATACAGGAGTTAGCTGAACACTCATACAGGTGAGCGAAGCACCAAAACGTGAATTGTAGAATACATCATATTTAGTTCTTCATTAAATCCATGTGTTACAGAGATTTTAGCTTCTGTGAGGATTGCTTACACCTTTAAAATTATAGGTACATATTTTCTAGAATACATTAATAGCTTCCTTAAATGGTAGGTCAGAGGGCATTGATGACATGTGTAAATATTTGGAACCATGTGTCCTAACTAACAATTTACCTACGTATGCTATTATACAACTAGGTAAATTACGAATCATGGATACAAAGGTGAATGCAAAATGCAAGGATATTTAAATTACAATGAACAGGTCTTTTTTAATCCTCGGGATTTTTATACTAAAACAAACCCTCTAATAAACACCCGTTAACTTTCTATGGTCTCAAGGAAACGCATGGGTTTTGTAAATGTGAATTACATACCGCCAGCGGCAGGCGGTATCACGGCCCCCAAAGAGGTCCAGGTCTCAATCCCCAGAAGCTGTCAACACAGCACCTTACAAGGCAGAAGAGATTTCAAAGATATGATTAAATTAAGGACCCTGCTACTGCCGTGGACTGTCCAGAGGGGCTCAATGTAATGACAAGTGTCCCTAACAAGTGAAATGGGGAGAAAGCATCTGAAGATGCTACTCTGTTGGCTTTGAAAACGGAGCACAGGGCTAAGGGCCAAGAAATGTGAGCAGTGTCTAGAAGCCGGAAAAGGCAAGGACACGGATCAGCTCCCAGAGCTCTAGAAGGAACCAAGCCTATGGACAGCTGCCTTGTCACCTATTGAAACTCTTTTTGGAATTCTGCCCGCCAGAACTGTAAGAAAAGAAACGTGTCGTCTGAAGCCACCAGGTTGTGGTATTTTGTTGGAGCAGCAATAGGAAACTTCTCAGCCGACCGTACTCCGTCCTCTCATGGTGCCAACACAGGGCAGCACCTTCGTTTACTGCCTGCAGCTCCATGCCGGGGACGATGGCACCCATCCCAACACCCGATACATCCCAATAAATAATGAGACCATCATAACATGACACCTAATAATATAATGAAGACCCTTCTTTTCTTCTGCTCATACTCTTCCAATGTAGGCAGAAGCACCAAAAAACTTTCCTAACAAAAATTGGGAAAGAAGGTAAGAAAATATTAGAGTCTGTTACTCCTCTTCTGTACCATGTCTGTTTCACTTTACTTCTCTGCCCTAACTTAAGGCAGAATCATTAACAGAAATCAATAATTATTTATTTGCATGGGTTTTTTTTTTTCTTAGAAGCCTAAAAATCTGTTTAGAAAAAGCATGTATTCACCAATGTCTTAAAAGCCATGAATGTTTGTTATGTTTAAGCTGCTGCTTATCCAGCCTACCTTCCATACAGGTTTATCTCAAGTCAATCTCAAGAGCCCTTGAAATGGGATTTGAACTAGTATCTTCCAGACACTACACTAGTCAGGGTTTTCCAGAGAAACAGAACCGATGGAATATATTCAGATGTTTAGACAGGAGGAGATTTATTATAGGAATCAGCTCATGTCGTTAGGAAAGCCAAGAAGTCCCACGATCCACTGTCTGGAGGCTGGAAACACAGGACGTCCAGGGGTGTGATTCAGTCCAAGTCCAAAGGTCCTAGAACCAGGAGCTCTGATGTCTGAGGCAAGAAAAGACAGACCACGCAGTTCAGTAGGAAAGCAAAGCTGCCCATCCCTCACTTTTTTATTCTACTCAAGGGCCCTCCAGAGACGAGGTGAGGCCCACCCACATCGAGGAGGGCAGACCTCCCTACTCAGCCTAGAAGAAGCTGGCCGCCACCACAGAGGCTAGAGAACATGACAAAGGGCACAAGAGGCTTGAGAGGCAATGTGTGCCTTCCACGCATGCAGAGGTCGAGGAGAACTGTGGGTAAGGATGTCACCCACTGGAATCAGCAGGGTGGGAGGCGGGGACAGAGGACAAATGGACAGTGAACACTGGGCCCCTTACAAGAGCGGCTCCAAATGCCGACAGGCCTTGGGACGTGGCTGTGGAGGGCACAGGCCCCTCAAACAGCCTCAGAGGAGGAGAGGGGGCCATGGGACTAATCACACTGGCACGTAACCGGAAGAAACGCAGAGGTCTGTCCATGATACGTCTGGTGCACACAGAACAACATTTCAAACTAACATGAACGAACAGATTATATGTGCTAAACCAGCACAGGTCCCTCTGCATTCTGCGAAACGGGGAATTTTTCAAGGATCTGATTCTTCAGAAGAAACCGTCTGCACATCAGAGTAGAAAAGGCAACTTCATACGTGGGGAAATCAACGTTAAAAAAAAATTAACAAAATCTAACGATCCACTGTTTACAGATCACATTTTCCATTTCTAGCAAAATCCAATCCATGTATTCTAAATCTACAGTAAGTGCTGGGTACTTAAATGTGCTTAAATAAGTATCAGTCAACTAAAAACATGGAGGTCACATGTGGGGGCAGCAGGAGGAAGTATCTGAGCAAGTGGAGAAGCCATTCTGGAAACAGAGAGAGAGATGGAAACAGATGTATAAACCAACCCCCAGCACGGCCTTATGCACACAGACTTCAAAGGGCACTGAGACAGAACTCTGGCTAACAACACGGTAAGGTAAAAATTCCCAGAAGATGGAAACTACTCGTATTACAGTTCTGATGACCCAGCCAGCTCCAAACTCTGGGAACAAAGAAGACGACTACAAGGAATAAGGCAAGCACTTTGATAAGCCCACGCCACAGTGGATTCCTCAAAGTTAAGTAAATAAAATGGTGGAAGGAGTAGGTTCTATGAGAAAACAATCTTTCTCTCATAGGGTAAAGCACTTAAAACATGGTTTAATTCTATCAATAGCAAAGTAACTTCCTAAAATTAAAAATGGCACCTTTGGACGTGTGTGTGCTGAAGTGGCCTCCCAGTACTCCTAATCCTCAATCAGCTTCAAGCACACAGGAGGGTGCACTCCCACGGCACTTAACCACAGGACAGACAAGGGTTTCTCCACGCTTGTCAAGACCATCTGAGATGTGGGCACCTATGAGCTCAACAATCAGAGAGCTGAATCCTGGCTCCAACCATGTGCAAATATACTTGGTAAAGACACCTAACCTAAGTCTCCATTTTCTTTTTTTCCAATCTAGCAATAAAAATGCCCACCTAATGCAGTCATCGTCAGGATTAAGTGCAGTAATACACATAAAAGACGAGTACACTACCAGACACTGGAAATGTCCAGTAAATGTAACGGCCGCTAGTGTTAGTCCCTGAGAGCCGTCTATCATTAAGAGCACTACGCCTGGAAATCAGGGGCTTGGCAGTGATTTTCATGGAGTCATCAAAGCTAACGGTACTGTAGAAAACTGAAGGGACGTTCACGATTGACAGAATATTCTAAACTGAATGTAATACACACAAGAAAGGCATTTTAGTGTTTTTCAGGAAAGGATCAACACGGTAAAAGCACCAGTTTGAGTAACCTCCACTGTCCGTACGCAAGCCGAGCTAGAGGCCACGGAGCAGACACAAGACGAGAAGACAGGGTATGGGGAGAAACAGCCCTCGTAGAGGGACGAGGACAGTGTGAGGATGAGCCCCTGAAGCATCAGCAGAAATGGTCAAAAAGCTGGGTGTGATCACTCAAGACAACAAAGCTGGAGAAGACGCTGTTTTCCAGCCTACGAATCGGACACCGCAGCCTCCGGGAGACCAGCGGGAACCCTGGGAGTGAGACACAGGATCAGGGACAGAACCTCAGCAGACTGGGGTGGACACGGGGCACTCCCGGAGGAACATCCTGTAAGCAAATGCAGACATAGGGACATGTACCCCACTCGGTAAGAAACTGGGAAATAGGCTCTCCATAGAAGATCTGGACCCTGTTCCCAGATTTACAGTATTTAGGGCACATGGATACCCAGTACACAGAACACACACGTCGTACGGGAGTACTTGAGACACGATGCTTAGACTTGTCAACTGCAGAAGTGGGTGTGCTCGCAAGCAGCTAAACGTGCGGTAATCTATACGTAGCAACAGGTACCGAAACACCAGGCAAATTACCAGTCAACCAAGACGATAATATAAAGGCATTTTCAGAATACCAGGTCTCCGTTCACCTACTTTCCCTGTACTCTTTCTCAAGAAGCTACTGCAGGATCAGGGGGCGCCTGGGTGGCTCAGTCAGTCAAGCGTCCGACTTCGGCTCAGGTCACGATCTCACGGTTCGTGGGCTCGAGCCCCACGTCGGGCTCTGTGCCGACAGCTCGGAGCCTGGAGCCCGCTTCGGATGCTGTGTCTCCCTCTCTTACTGCCCCTCCCCCACTCGTGCTCTCTGTTTCTCAAAAATGAAAAAACATTGAAAAAAAATTTAAAAAAAAGAAGCTACTGCAGGAGGAGCTCCCTCAAAAGGAGATAAACTAAGAGGCGAAACAGACAACATGGGTGCGAACTAACCTTACTGCAGGAGTCACGTCGCTGCGTGTGTACATACGTGAAATCACCATGCTGTGCACCCTGAGAGAGCACCACGTTGTATGTCTCCGTAAGACTGGGAGCAACACAGCCCTGGGTACGGGGCACCGCCTGGAGACCAGAGCTCCCCCCAGAAAGAGGCGACAGCTGTCTGCGGCAGGGAGAGGAGAGGCAGGTAAAGCTCCTCTATCTTCCTTCTTCTTACCAGGGGCGGAGCGGGGGTTGGGGGGGGGGGTGGTAATTCTATGTCCTGCTGCCTGGAGAAGCTGAAGACACTTATTCTGCCCACAAAGATGTTCTATTCTGACCTCTCCTGCAGCTGAAAGCAGTAAATGGCCAGACTGGAAACAGAAAAGAGAGCCAGCACTCCTCCGGCCACACTTCCACAGGACACCCAGCACAGCCGTCTAGCCAGATGCCCCCTCACCATGGGCACCGTGTAATGCCGCGGGACTCGGGGTCTCACCCAGGAAAGCGTGTGAAGCGGCTCCGTGCCCAAGGAAGCAGAAGTTGGGTCGTGACCCGTGGCTCCGCTGAACTCCCAGGGAGCCCGTGTCTCTAACAGCAGCACTGCCCTCACTAACTCACTGAAAAACCAAATAACACAGTTTAGGAAGATCTAGCCGGAAGGTTAAGTTACAAAGAAAATCAAGCAGCTTATTAGCAAACATGTAAAGTGACAATAGTAGTTACCAGCGGGGGGAGAGAGTAAGATGTATCTGGGGAGGGGCTCTGGAGGCTTCTGAGGAACTGAACATCCTACTTCAACTGAGTGGTGGATATCAGGTGCTATTTTAATACTATTATCATCAACCTCTCATATGTGTTCATATGTGTGTAGATATTATACATGTGCATCGCAGTAAGGTGAGTATTACATGAACAGGATGGCAGAAACTGCAAGCAGCCTCACAGTATTAATTCTCGCACCCCTTTGTGGAACCTGAAACGCAGGCGGTGTGTCCAGCTACAACACTACATTTCTGACCAGCACCTCACCAAGCTCTGCTCAATGAACTATAACTCAAAGTGTCTTATGGGACTTCCAGATGGGTTCTTTTCAAGGAAGATGGTGACCTCTCCTCTGACGGCCACCATGCCCTCAGCCTAGAACACAGATACAATGGCTGGTACCCCAGCAGCTCCCTTGGACCATAAAGTGACCTGGAAGGTGAAGACCCTGCTCGAGGACACAGGGACAGAACAAGGATGCCAAGATCTCTAATCACATGAACAAACACCAGACCAACTTCCTTCATGTGAGCCAGAAATAAGCTTGTATCATATTAAAGCCAACAGAAATTAGTACTTCTTAGTATTTCTGCTCTACCCAGCCAAACTAATCTTAACACACAGTAAAGAACCAGAAATGAAGTGTGCAGAAAAAAAATCAATTTACTGTTTACTCTTCGAAAAGTACTAGATAGTCCACACATATGGTGCCATTTATTCCTTGCAACTACCTCCATTTTACAGACAACACAGATGCCAAACCTGGGGGGAAAAGGTGGCTACGGTCACGTGACTAGAACTGACAGAACCCAGATTCAAACCTGGGGTCTCCTCATCTTTTGTCATTAAGACAGAAACGATACACCCAATCAGCCCAGCCACTCTGGGGACAAGGCCCTACCTGGCCTACCCGTGTGGTTCTTAGCTGCACAGCAACACATTCTATGGAAAAAAACTCACTCACTGCGACTCTATGCTTGGGAATGTACAATCTTTTACCTGTAGGAGACAATAAATGGTACAAATAACAAAAAAAAAAAATAAATAAAGAGCTAGAGGGGCAGCAGTGAGAAAGCAAGATGGCATTCACCAATCCCAGCCCCTCTTAAAGCCCTTTTTTTTTTTAAATCAGTTACTAGATTTAAAAACTCATTTTTTTAAGTGCTTAACATACTTCCTATGGGTCATGATGTGGCATGTGAACATGTTCTTCCTTTTCAGAGACCGTGGTGATCACTGATAATTGCTACTTGTTAAATGTTATTCATGGGACAAATGTGATTTGTAACCTGACATGGGTTCCCCCAAAACTGCCCTCTGACCCATTACATGCTCTAAGATCCTAGAGTCTCTGCAGAGACCCCATCCTGTCCTGCACTGCCTGGTGGCCGACTACAGTCCAGCTCCTGCACCCGCCCAGGTGCCAATTCTTTGTGGCAGAACACCCTCAGAGTTAGAAAGCTCCTGTGTCGACCTACTGACATCTGTGTCTGACTTCCAGCGTGAGCCATACTTGAGAGGGGACCTTCTTCTTCTAGGAAGGGTACCACTGCCTTCCTACTCCCCTGAATTTTCTCTAGGGTCCCTCACCTGATCATGGGACCAGAGCTCCTCCTGCATTCTGTCACCTTCCCTAGGATGGTCGGCATTTAGCCAGAGTTTTTGTGACATTCCAAGACTTGGTTCAATTATCTGAGGTACTGTGTGAACGGGGGGGAATGCTGCAGACCTTTACATTTCTGCAATATCCTCCTAACTGCTTAGTTTGTTATCAGCTGAATCTCCCAGTTCACCATTACGTAACACACTGTCAGGCCTGCACCTGCATTCTACTCCTGCACGGCTAATTTTTCAATTTAAATGTAGGACTTTACATTAAATATTTCCTTAGTTTCAGCCCAATTTTTTAAAAAAGGCCTTATACCATGAAGGTTATCTACTCTTTGATCTATACCTCTCAAGTTTCTTCCATCAAAAAATCTGGTAAGGTTTTACGTGTTTATACCAGATGATGATAAAATTTCTACTAAAACAGGAATCACTAATTTAGGTCACTTCCAGCGCACAAGTATGATTTGGTTTTAGGGGCCACAGATACAAAGAAGAGCTACTTAGTGGCAAACAAGGACCTCGAATGTGAGGACAATGCCGTGATGATATGAAGAAGCCCATTCACTGGAACTTACGTAAAACTGGAGTTTCGAGGTTAGGGTAGATGCTTTCCTGGACACAGACGACACCAAAACCCGTTTTCCCCTATGCATCTCACTACCCGTGTCGGCCTTCCACAAACAATCCAAGAATGTAGATGTTACAGAAATACAGTTGCAACTCACCTGGCAGTTTGATGCTGTGTGCTTGCACATGACAACACATTGATTTTACTTCTGCCTCCATGCAGACATCCATGTAAAGAAATCCATTAGGCAGACAGTTCTCATCTCTATTGACTGACAGAGTGACAATTGAATACTTTTCACCTTCCAAAGTGACTGACAGTTAGACACTTAAACAAGCCTTCAAGTTGCAATAATAGTATGAAACACTTTCAATTACCTGAATCAAACAAATCCATGATCCTACCGGCTGAATGCATTTTTCTGTCTGCTGCTATGCCTGGCTTGGTTTACACTATTATTTGGATAATTTTGTGCCTATTACAAGAATGTTTTCCTTGAAGAGTAAACTCGTTTGATAACTGATGATTTATTTTTTAAATGTTAGAGGTTCTTATAAACATTTAAAACATGGGTAAGTATACACAGCCTAACCAAAACCTACCTCTTTCTCCTTCTGCTTGGGAACTTTTCCAAACCTAACGTTGTACTCTCAAAGCATTTCCTGTGGTCATCCGCTCTTGTGCGACAAGGCCCGTTATTATCACACGAAGGTCCCACGAACAGAAGAGGAGGGATAATGGGAACGGACTGATTAAAATACAGAAATCACTGATAACATTTAGTCTACTTGGTTTACATTCCTAGCCTAATGGGTGTCACCACTTCCCTAAAAAGCTGGGGTAAAATTTAACAGGTTAAAGCCCTTCCAGTTAGTTACAATCTCAGTGTGCATGTTCATTAACAGAAAACTCACGATGAGACGCTGCAGCACACAGAAGAGGTCTTGCAAAGATCGAAGAGTGTCTGGAACCAAAGAACAGGAAGTGGACCTCACAAGACTGCAGACTCGAAGGCATCCAGCTTTGCTGTCTCCCAGCTGATGCCACTGGAAACCAAGCTCGTACTTTTGATTTAAACACAGACACTGCTTACAGCCCTGTGAGTCAGCCCAGGGTGACTACAACGTACTGTAACTGCGCTGGCAGAAACCAGAGAGTCAGGACCGAGCAGAACCACTTCATAAAAATATGATCATTAAATGGGAGGGTTGGTCTTTTAAATTAAACAGCGACATCAAAAATGGCGCAAGCGTTTTAAGAGCCAAATTTAGCGTGAGGAGGAAAGGATCTAAAAATAAAACGTTTTCACACGTGCTCCCTAAATATTTGCCTTAGTAACCACGACATATAGTCACTGAGGGACTCTGGGTATTCAGTAAACTTTTTCTTCTCTAAAATAGGTTTTGTTTGTTTTGCTTGTAAATGGAGGCAAGTGACAAAGAAACTATCACATAATGTCATCTTTTCACATTTACTCCAACTTTTCAAAATAAGCAACAATTGCTGCTTACCCTAAAAATGTGCTTTTGAGAAAGGCAGGTAACTTGGGAATGTGGAAACACTTGATCAGGATGGAAACAGATAGAGTTAATGAATATAAAAATTATATTGCTCACTAAAATCCCACTTGGCATTTCTACTTTTTAAAATATGAAAATCAAGGAATGGCTTTTTAAAGAAGACTAGTTTGTGATCAAATATGAAAAGAGAAATAATACCTTTTTTTTTTTTTTTTAAATCATTACGGGACTTGGCCTTTCTTCTTAAAGTCAGGTTACTAAGCTCACAGCCTCTGAGAAGTCAATACTATTTGAAGGTGCCAATACAGAATTTACTGTGTGCACAACACAAAATGGCTCTGTGAGGAGACCAGCTTTGCAGGCTACACAGCAAATTGATTTTCTGAAAAGGAAAGCTGCCTGTATTTAACCTAACAGTATAACCCTGTTGTACTACATGGAAAGGGATCATGCATATTGATTTCTTTATTACAATTCTTCTTGTGATCAGTAAACATTCACAAAACAGTCTGTTCTCAAAGAAAATCATGTGGTAAAAAATCCACTAAGTAGACTCTGGGTTTTCTATGTGAATTCTATGCCATCTGCTCTTACCAGATAATAAGGGTATGAATCCGTTTATTTCTCAACTTTCGGGCGTCTTCTTTCAGCCTCTTAAAATAATGTGCATTATTGGTAAATCTGCATGAGTTATCTGCTCCATCGTTACATTAATTATGAGAAAACGAAGTTCTTTAAACAGTTTTTTTATTTCAGTATTCCAAATTAAAATAGGTTTTCACCTATTTTAGATTCATTGCCCTTGGAACAGAACTTCTTAAAATAATTGTTCCCAGTGTGTCTATAATCTCCTCCACCAACATTTTAGGAGTCGCTGCTTGCTATTTCCACAAGAACACACAGAAACTTCCATGCTGTGTTGGCCTGGACCCAGCGACCAACTTAAAGCAGAGCAGTGATAGAACATGGATTTTATACTGCTTTCTTTGGAGACAATTAAACTTATAAGTCTGTTAATGTGTACTTTCTAGAATCGATGTAAGCAATTAAAACACCACAACAGAAATGTTTTGTGAGGCATAATTACTATCAGGTCACTAGATATTATTTGGAGTCAGTTTACTTTATCACATTACGACATGACAGGACGTGAGGCAAAAATTATAAATTCCTTCCCTAAATCTGTCCTTTTCTGATCTAGATGGATGAAGAATAATTAACTCTTAATTATTCAGATGACTTCAAGGCAGTTTAGGATTCAGTGAAGACTGCAGTCATTTTAACCAAGGAAGGCAGTCTCTTCCATCATTTATCACATGTGCAACTTGACCAATGATGAATAAAAAAATCCATGTTTACCCACAGCCCTAACTGCTACCTTAGAGGTTGTTAAGCAACAAATTCCCTTTAAACTCTACCATATGCAAATCATCAGACACAATTTGCATTTTAAAGTATTTAACTCTACATATTTATTGGATTTTGAGGCCGTGCTGATCATTGATTTATGTGCTTCTGGCAATCATATTTCCATATTTGTATGATTTTGATGACAGTAATAATTCAAATATGCAGAAAGTTGTTCTTTGAACAATATCTTTAATTACGTCCTCAAAGCATCATTGTTTTGCCTGGTGTCCTGACAAAAAGGGTTTGAAATAAGAAATGGCATAAGAATCCAAAACGCATAGAAATGTATTTGTCATTTTCTGTATACTACCAAATGCACAGAAGTGACTTTTCACATTAACCAATCCTTAACCTTAAAAAGGCTACAAAGCCCAGCAAACTTGTACCTAAATACTTTTATTAATACTGACACACTTTCACGACAAATCCAATCACACTTCATAACACTTGTGTTCAAAATGCAAAACCTGCCCCATTTACTTTGCCGCTAACTCAAAAACTTTTGCTGCCGTGTTTTTTTTTTATTGAAGTCATCACAAATTATGCGCTTTCTTATGAAAGCTATCAAGAAATATAATCATTAAAAGATTCGCAAATGTTTACCGTATTTGTTTTCTCCAACACAACGATCAACCATAGCTCCTACAACCATTGTCAGCATAATTTTAAGATGATTTACCATTCAACTATATAAATAAATTTCCTACAATGTTCAGACAAATACAAATACAGCCATGAATTTTAGCTAAGGAAAGCAGGGTTAACAACTTCAAAATTAAGTAAAAGACAGACATATCTTTTTATTTCACATTTTTTTTCCAATTTTGTAAGTAGACATACATTTTTATATGCATTTATTCTGTAATAACTAACATCCTACATGGTGCTTAATCAACTCTGCATATGTTAGGCATTTCAATGAACAATGGAACGGGTTTATTTTACAAAACACAAAAGAATCAATCCTGAGGATAAAATGAAAATCATTAAAATGCAATCTTTAAAAAATAAAAATTTATGTATTGATGAAATGAGAAATAAAGCCCAAGACATACCAGCATTAAGTTCTCTAGCTATTTCAAAAATCCACGATCTTTAAATACCCAGAGAAGACAAATTTAGGGAGAAAAATATTAATATGTGCTCAAATTTCCCCAGATGAATATACAAAAAAGTAAAAAAACATTATATGAATATTATATTTTAACCACCCCATTTAAAGCATACACACACACACACACACAGCGTTTTAAATTCTTACTGAAATTTACATTAATAGCTATTGTTTAGAGGAAGCTAAAATATCTTCTTTATGGATGTTTAGATCAAATTTAGTAGCTATCATAGTTGAATAAATGTCGACCAGTTTTTGCGAGAATACTCCAAGCAAATAATCATGTAACATAAGCCCAAGTCCCGGCCACCCTAAACATATGTTAATTAAGAAAAAATTCAGGAATATTCACAATCTCTTGGAGTCGTTCTAATTAAAACAAAAGTAGGTTGAAATAATTTCCAAATAATTATTTTACAGTATTTTTACACACATCATTTCTAACCATCATATTGACATTTTATACATCACAGTTTTCCTTTGTAGTATTTTAAACTCCATTCAATGTTCACCTAGGTAGTAATACTTTCCTAAGAGTTCTTCACTCACTAAAACTGTAAAATCTTGTCATCCTGTGAGTATGAAAATAGCAGTGAGGAAAACACAGGATGTTTACTAAGCAACTTAAAAATAATAATAATAAAGATGAACTGCTGTTTATATTGTAGTGATGTTGAACCGTGCTGGGAGGTAAGGTTACAGTAGTATTTCCAGTTCCGCACACAAAGAGGAAAAGAAGGAGGGGAAGGGAAGAAAAGGAAAGAAGAGGAGAGGGAAGGGACGGGAAGGAGGGAAAAGGAAGGAAGGAAAGAAGAAAGGAAGGGAGGTGGGGAGGGAGACCAGGTTAAGAAATGAGGGAGGAAGACCTTGGAAGTGGGGGAGAAATTCTAGGGACACTCCTTAACTCCCCCTGGTGGTCACGCAAGAAATTGCACGGCTGACTCTCCCCAGTGGGGACAGTCCGTATTTACAGAACAAGTGCGGTGGTCACTGTGGCCCTGCGGTAGAAGTGATTCACACAATGCAGAGAAGAGGGAGCTGAGAGCCAAGTGTTCTGAAGGTGAATGCTTCAGGGCAGGTCAGCTCTCCCTGGGCTCAGCCCAGCCGGCATATCTGAGCTTATACACAGCAAAGGCCTTGAGGGAGGAGCGTCCACACGTGAATACCTGTGTGCAAGACCACAGCTAAAGGAGATTACTCGGCTTACTGCGCCAGATCTCATGCTCATAGCAGTCTTCCTCTTCACTCTCTTTTTGTTTTTGCCCACAGTAACGCAAGTGGACAAAGAGGAAATCACACAGAAATACACCTGCATTATATGCTTTTAACGTGCATGTAAGCAACAAATAGGAGTCAGAACAATCAGCCGTGAAATCGTGAAATAAATGAGATTTTAAATCAATCAACACTCTTGTGTGAATTACACATACTACACAAAATGCTCCTTCTGTTATAATCCTTGTTATATAATTATGCCCAAAAAAGATATATTTTAAGAGATTACCCTCAATTTTACAGCTTTCACAGTCTTGAACAAGGAAAGTCTGCTTTCCACCGTGGATATTAACAACTCAGAAAATTTAATGAATAAGCAAACAGGAAGCCCACACAGACACACACAAAAAAGCTAGTGAAATATCTGACTAAAATTACTGTACGTCAGTAAAAGAAAAACACATGTACAAGCTCAACAGTTAGGAAAATAACCTCCTAAAATAGTGCATTCAAAGCAAGTATATCACTTAAATCAAGTTTCAGCACAGTAAAAAGCAATCCTAGAAAACAACAATGGCTTTTATCAATAAAATTTAAATTATTAACAATTGGAAAGGATATGTTAAATATCTGCCTCTGATTATATAAATATCAAACCACAAAAATAATATGCTCAGTAAATAGTCTCCACATTACTCAACAACGTCCGTCTGAGCCACCACTGTTGCCTAGTCTCTGCTTCCCTTTCTGCGGTTCATTACAGGGCTACAGGGACTCATCGCGGGCTGCCTCTTGCCCTGTCCCTTAATTGCCCTCTAGGCACTATCCTTGTAATCACTGAAATGTTCTTAGCTTGGCCAGGTGCTCCCGAGGGCATAGGATAGATCTCCATGGTTTAGGAATCAAAGTATACAATCAGTACGTCCAGGTTTGAAACGCCAGAGGGGACAGGACTAATATTGTTTGCATTATTAAAATCTGTGTTCCCTGATCCTTCTGTAAACTTACATTGCATGGTCTCAGGGTGGGGTCAAACATCCTTTGTCCTTCAAGGTCTTTAACAAATAAAGGATTACTCATGTGTGTGTCCAAATGCAGGTACATATATGAACACTAACACACATCCATAAAAAATGAACTGCATACCAGGAAAAAAAAAAAAAAACCCTCACGTTTACTAAATTTTAAGTGTCTTGGAAAAACAAGTCAGTTATTTTTATGGAAAGTAACCTAACTCAAGTTGTGTAAGTCCCCTTTGATTCACAGAGACTCATCTGAATATTCCAAGTATCCCTTAACAAAATGTGTGAATGAAATTTCTTTTAATTAGTTACAACTGCAGCCCAATTCTTAATAGGCTTCTATTATAATGATAAATATATACAGTAGCAACAATAAAAAATACAAAATAATTCATTTGTCTTCAAGGGAGAATGTGAAATTTATACAATAAACTCTTAAGTGTGAAAATAAAATTCTCCTAGAACCTTGGCATTATTTTTATAATTTGTATAGCCGAGCAAAATGCTTATTAATAATAGATTAAGCAGTTGTAGCCAGCCATATAAATTGGCAGTTGATTAAAAAAGGATCTGAAATTACAGTCTTACAGTACCACACAAAAGCAACATTTTCACTTGTAAAATAAAACAGAAAGCTAAACCTTGAACTGCTTGGTTCAACCAATACCTGCAGGACATAAAATCACATCGATATTATATATGTGCATGTGCGTGCGCGCGCGCGCACACACACACACACACACACAACGTACACACACAACTCAAATAAAGAAAAACAAATATTCAGTGAAAGAAGACAAATCACACAGTAGTCCTGGGGCGGGGGTGGGGGGGGGGGAGTCTAGTCTTTTTCACATTTTTTGTTGCATTCAAAACCCCCCACATACACAATAAATTCAGGCTCATTTACTCAGATACCACATGGTGATATTTATGGATGAGGGTGAAAAGTCGATAGTGATACTGATCATCTCAGTGTTCGGCTCACAAGCTCTTTCTACAGCCCAGTGGACAGACACACGTCCAACCGCAAGGCGGACTTTAAGTACTTTATAAGCTAATAAATATTCTTCCAAATAGTAAACTTGTATGTATTTTATTGTAGCCTGATTAAATTATGTCTAGGATATTTAAGTTCCGATTCAGATTAATGAAAAACATGTATTTTTTGAAGCACGCATATATATGTGTGTAAATGGCTCACGGTGCTTCAGTATAAAAGCTAAAATAAATTTTAAAATAAAATGATTGAATTTAGGGAAGCAATAACTTATGGACTGTATAATAAGAACTCATATAACAGTATAATTTTTTACATAATTCAGTAATTGCTAGTATTCCTCACATAATACAGAATTTTTAAAAGTAAACAATTTGTGATGAAACAATAAATAATGGCATTACTACACACTGATCAAAGAGGACACAGCGAAAATAGCACTTTTCAGTCATTTTAAAAAGATGTTCTTTTAAAAATAACGATGCTAGATGACTAAGCACACGAAATAAGAAAAATGTACAGGGCAGCTCATTTATAGTAATTCAACCTTCATCTTCTGATTTAGTTACTGTAAAAAATCTATTATAAGTTCAATTTGGTAGTGAACTGTAGCCATCTACTGGAAATGAACAGTTAAAGCAAATGCTTAATATCATGTTTCTCTGTAAAAAACCTGTAGTCTTTGTGCTTAATTTAGTGGACCAGAAAAATGAACAATCCTAGATACAGTAAGATAAAATTTATTATATCAGCCTCACAATCTCAAACCTGTAAAGATATATGATTTAGTAGTTTAAAATGTTATTTTTAAACTAATTTTCTGTTTTCCATATAAATTGCTTTCCATCACTAAGAGATTTTCTTGGTCTTATTAACCTATGTATCCCAAGACTTACATTCTTAAAACATGTAGCTACACAAATTCCAAAACTATTACTAAAAGTAAAGTCAGAGCACTCAGCAAGTGCCTTTAGCAACCAAATTGTAAGCTAAACGGAGAATCCAAATTTGGGTACCGTATTTTACTCAGCTGGCACTGAAAGAATTTTCATAAAAATGAAAACAAAAATTGAGGGAAAAAAAGTCTGGCCAGAACACAGCCTTAATTTTTGTTAGAGAGAAAATTTAAAATAAGAATTCTGTTTAAATATCAGAGTTCTGCCATATTTACTGCATGATCAGACTAGCAGAAAGACTTAGGGTGCTAAGTACACTCTAGGTAAATAATGTCATTCTTGATAGGCAAGAAATTAAAACTGTATCCTATATTTTATACTTCCTCAAATATTCCTTCAATATCAATGATCTAATGGCATGTCTACTACCAATTTCTTTTTTAAAATATAAATGCTCAGTATCAGAACTATTCCACGAATTATCAAGACTTAACGTAATCATTGCGATGCAATGATTTAATTTCAGTTATTGTTAATGATGC